>NW_024609040.1:0-80000 GCF_018296145.1 Oncorhynchus tshawytscha | reverse complement strand
TAGATCAGTCAGTCAGTCAGCTCCTAAATAACTATTATTACCTGTAGATCAGTCAGTCAGTCAGCTCCTAAATAACTATTATTACCTGTAGATCAGTCAGTCAGCTCCTAAATAACTATTATTACCTGTAGATCAGTCAGTCAGTCAGCTCCTAAATAACTATTATTACCTGTAGATCAGTCAGTCAGTCAGTCAGCTCCTAAATAACTATTATTACCTGTAGATCAGTCAGTCAGCTCCTAAATAACTATTATTACCTGTAGATCAGTCAGCCAGTCAGCTCCTAAATAACTGTTATTACCTGTAGATCAGTCAGTCAGTCAGTCAGTCAGCTCCTAAATAACTATTATTACCTGTAGATCAGTCAGTCAGTCAGCTCCTAAATAACTATTATTACCTGTAGATCAGCCAGTCAGTCAGTCAGCTCCTAAATAACTATTATTACCTGTAGATCAGTCAGTCAGCCAGTCAGCACCTAAATAACTATTATTACCTGTAGATCAGTCAGTCAGCTCCTAAATATCTATTATTACCTGTAGATCAGTCAGTCAGTCAGCTCCTAAATAACTATTATTACCTGTAGATCAGTCAGTCAGTCAGCTCCTAAATAACTGTTATTACCTGTAGATCAGTCAGTCAGTCAGTCAGCTCCTAAATAACTATTATTACCTGTAGATCAGTGAGTCAGCTCCTAAATAACTATTATTACCTGTAGATCAGTCAGTCAGCTCCTAAATATCTATTATTACCTGTAGATCAGTCAGTCAGTCAGCTCCTAAATAACTATTATTACCTGTAGATCAGTCAGTCAGTCAGCTCCTAAATAACTATTATTACCTGTAGATCAGTCAGTCAGTCAGCTCCTAAATAACTATTATTACCTCTAGATCAGTCAGTCAGTCAGCTCCTAAATAACTATTATTACCTGTAGATCAGCCAGTCAGTCAGCTCCTAAATAACTATTATTACCTGTAGATCAGTCAGTCAGCCAGTCAGCTCCTAAATAACTATTATTACCTGTAGATCAGTCAGTCAGTCAGCTCCTAAATAACTATTATTACCTGTAGATCAGTCAGTCAGTCAGCTCCTAAATAACTAGTATTACCTGTAGATCAGTCAGTCAGCTCCTAAATAACTAGTATTACCTGTAGATCAGTCAGTCAGGTCCTAAATAACTATTATTACCTGTAGATCAGTCAGTCAGTCAGCTCCTAAATAACTATTATTACCTGTAGATCAGTCAGTCAGTCAGCTCCTAAATAACTATTATTACCTGTCGATCAGTCAGTCAGTCAGCTCCTAAATAACTATTATTACCTGTAGATCAGTCAGTCAGTCAGCTCCTAAATAACTATTATTACCTGTAGATCAGTCAGTCAGCCAGTCAGCTCCTAAATAACTATTATTACCTGTAGATCAGTCAGTCAGCCAGTCAGTCAGCTCCTAAATATCTATTATTACCTGTAGATCAGTCAGTCAGTCAGCTCCTAAATAACTATTATTACCTGTAGATCAGTCAGTCAGTCAGCTCCTAAATAACTATTATTACCTGTAGATCAGTCAGTCAGTCAGCTCCTAAATAACTATTATTACCTGTAGATCAGTCAGTCAGCTCCTAAATAACTATTATTACATGTAGATCAGTCAGTCAGTCAACTCCTAAATAACTATTATTACCTGTAGATCAGTCAGTCAGTCAGTCAGCTCCTAAATAACTATTATTACCTGTAGATCAGTCAGTCAGTCAGTCAGCTCCTAAATAACTATTATTACCTGTAGATCAGTCAGTCAGCTCCTAAATAACTATTATTACCTGTAGATCAGTCAGTCAGTCAGCTCCTAAATAACTATTATTACCTGTAGATCAGTCAGTCAGTCAGCTCCTAAATAACTATTATTACCTGTAGATCAGTCAGTCAGTCAGCTCCTAAATAACTATTATTACCTGTAGATCAGTCAGTAAGTCAGCTCCTAAATAACTATTATTACCTGTAGATCAGTCAGTCAGTCAGTCAGTCAGCTCCTAAATAACTATTATTACCTGTAGATCAGTCAGTCAGTCAGCTCCTAAATAACTATTATTACCTGTAGATCAGTCAGTCAGTCAGTCAGCTCCTAAATAACTATTATTACCTGTAGATCAGTCAGTCAGTCAGTCAGCTCCTAAATAACTATTATTACCTGTAGATCAGTCAGTCAGCTCCTAAATATCTATTATTACCTGTAGATCAGTCAGTCAGTCAGTCAGCTCCTAAATAACTATTATTACCTGTAGATCAGTCAGTCAGTCAGTCAGCTCCTAAATAACTATTATTACCTGTAGATCAGCCAGTCAGTCAGCTCCTAAATAACTATTATTACCTGTAGATCAGTCAGTCAGCTCCTAAATAACTATTATTACCTGTAGATCAGCCAGTCAGTCAGCTCCTAAATAACTATTATTACCTGTAGATCAGTCAGTCAGTCAGCTCCTAAATAACTATTATTACCTGTAGATCAGTCAGTCAGTCAGCTCCTAAATAACTATTATTACCTGTAGATCAGTCAGTCAGCTCCTAAATAACTATTATTACCTCTAGATCAGTCAGTCAGTCAGCTCCTAAATAACTATTATTACCTGTAGATCAGTCAGTCAGCCAGTCAGCTCCTAAATAACTATTATTACCTGTAGATCAGCCAGTCCGCCAGTCAGCTCCTAAATAACTATTATTACCTGTAGATCAGCCAGTCCGTCAGTCAGCTCCTAAATAACTATTATTACCTGTAGATCAGTCAGTCAGTCCCTAAATAACTATTATTACCTGTAGATCAGCCAGTCAGCCAGCTCCTAAATAACTATTATTACCTGTAGATCAGTCAGTCAGTCAGCTCCTAAATAACTATTATTACCTGTAGATCAGTCAGTCAGTCAGTCAGTCAGTCAGTCAGCTCCTAAATACCTATTATTACCTGTAGATCAGTCAGTCAGTCAGTCAGCTCCTAAATAACTATTATTACCTGTAGATCAGCCAGTTAGTCAGCTGGTGCTCAGTATCAGAAACATCTATTCTCTCCAATGCGGACACACACACATTGAGAGACGTCCCAGGCTTGGACACACTGAGAGACGTACCAGGCTTGTGCTCCAGAGGTGAGTTAACGGACACGTCCAAGGCCGTCCACTTCTTCAGACGAGACTGAGGCTCCTTACAGCCAGACCCCGTGTCAAGGCCTACATTCAGGTTAGAGTTCAAGCCTGGAGAAGACGAGAGTATTGTAGTATTTCAGATATACACAGACAGAACTACGTAGTACTACAGGACTACAGGATAAAACACTGTCTAGAACTACAGGACTACAGGATAAAACACTGTCTAGAACTACAGGACTACGTAGACACCAGGATAAAACACTGTCTAGAACTACAGGACTACGTAGACACCAGGATAAAACACTGTCTAGAACTACAGGACTACAGGACTACGTAGACACCAGGATAAAACACTGTCTAGAAACTACAGGACTACAGGACTACGTAGACACCAGGATAAAACACTGTCTAGAACTACAGGACTACGTAGACACCAGGATAAAACACTGTCTAGAACTACAGGACTACGTAGACACCAGGATAAAACACTGTCTAGAACTACAGGACTACGTAGACACCAGGATAAAACACTGTCTAGAACTACAGGACTACGTAGAACTACAGGATAAAACACTGTCTAGAACTACAGGACTACGTAGACACCAGGATAAAACACTGTCTAGAACTACATGACTACAGGACTACGTAGACACCAGGATAAACACTGTCTAGAACTACAGGACTACGTAGACACCAGGATAAAACACTGTCTAGAACTACAGGACTACGTAGACACCGGGATAAAACACTGTCTAGAACTACAGGACTACGTAGACACCAGGATAAAACACTGTCTAGAACTACAGGACTACGTAGACACCAGGATAAAACACTGTCTAGAACTACAGGACTACGTAGACACCAGGATAAAACACTGTCTAGAACTACAGGACTACGTAGACACCGGGATAAAACACTGTCTAGAACTACAGGACTACGTAGACACCAGGATAAAACACTGTCTAGAACTACAGGACTACGTAGACACCAGGATAGTAGCAAGACAGCTTGATGTACCAGGACACCCCCTGGACAGGACACTAGTCTGTCTCCTGTTTCTGTAGTGAGACAGCTTGATGTACCAGGACACCCCCTGGACAGGACACTAGTCTGTCTCCTGTTTCTGTAGTGAGACAGCTTGATGTACCAGGACACCCCCTGGACAGGACACTAGTCTATCTCCTGTTTCTGTAGGGAGACAGCTTGGTGTACCAGTACACCCCCTGGACAGGACACTAGTCTGTCTCCTGTTTCTGTAGTGAGACAGCTTGATGTACCAGGACACTCCCTGGACAGGACACTAGTCTATCTCCTGTTTCTGTAGTGAGACAGCTTGATGTACCAGGACACCCCTGGACAGGACACCAGTCTATCACAGCAGGCCCCCTGGGTGTGAGGGCCCTTCTAAATGATCAGATATTTCCTTCAGGCATCATGAAGGCCTACCTAAAGGGAAGTTGGTGAAGGAGCCCATGTGGTTGGGCTCCTTCTGCAGCTCAGATGCATTCTGGGGCATGTAGTTGTCCATGTAGGACTTGAGGGGCTGGTGGGCGGGGTTCTGCTTCAAGAGGGAGTGGTCGAGGTGTTGCGGAGGCTGCATCATCGACTGGGACGAACCAATAGGACGGCCCTGCACACAGAGAGGGGAGGGGTTAGATGGCGGCACAGACAGTTAGTCTGTCCTATAGACTAGTATCAGAAAAGAACCAAGGCTGTGTATAACGTGAAACAGAGACACCGAGAGACAGACAGAGACAGAGAGACAGACAGACAACACCGAGAGACAGACAGACAACACCGAGACAGGCAGAGACAGAGAGACAGGCAGACAACACCGAGAGACAGACAGACACAAAGAAGCAGAGAGACAGAGACAGGCAAACAGACAGACAGCACCGAGACAGGCAGAGACAGAGAGACAGACAGACAACACCGAGAGACAGACAGACAACACCGAGAGACAGACAGACAACACCGAGAGACAGACAGACAACACCGAGAGACAGACAGACAACACCGAGAGACAGACAGACAACACCGAGAGACAGACAGACAACACCGAGACAGGCAGAGACAGAGAGACAGGCAGACAACACCGAGAGACAGACAGACAACACCGAGAGACAGACAGACAACACCGAGAGACAGACAGACAACACCGAGACAGGCAGAGACAGAGAGACAGGCAGACAACACCGAGAGACAGACAGACAGACACAAAGAAGCAGAGAGACAGAGACAGGCAAACAGACAGACAGCACCGAGACAGGCAGAGACAGAGAGACAGACAGACAACACCGAGAGACAGACAGACACAAAGAAGCAGAGAGACAGAGACAGGCAAACAGACAGACAGCACCGAGACAGGCAGAGACAGAGAGACAGACAGACAACACCGAGAGACAGACAGACAACACCGAGAGACAGACAGACAGCACCGAGACAGGCAGAGAGACAGACAGACAACACCGAGAGATAGACAGACAGACACAAAGAAGCAGAGAGACAGAGACAGGCAGACAGACAGGCAGGCAGAGACAGACAGACAGACACAAAGAAGCAGAGAGACAGAGATAGACAGACAGACACAAAGAAGCAGAGAGACAGAGACAGGCAGACAGACAGGCAGGCAGAGACAGACAGACAGACAGACATGCAGAGAGACAGACAGACAACACCGAGACAGGCAGAGAGACAGAGACAGACAGACAACACCGAGACAGGCAGAGACAGAGAGACAGACAGACAACACCGAGAGACAGACAGACAGAGAAAGACAGACAGACAGACAACACCGAGAGACAGACAGAGAAAGACAGACAGAGCCCGTATGTACCTGCTGGTCCTGCTGGCGTCCCACAGGCATGGGTCTGTGACTCTGCTGCTGTCCAACAGACATCGGTCTCTGATTCTGCTGCTGAGACTGCTGGAGGAGGAGACGCTGTGGAGACAAACGGCCCGTCAGGAATTACACTAGATGTCAGATCGGAGTTAACGGACATCAGGGTTAAGAGGTGTGTGTTAACCTGTGTATGACGGTGTGTGTGTGTGTGTGTTAACCTGTGTATGACGGTGTGTGTGTGTGTGTGTTAACCTGTGTATGACGGTGTCTGTGTCTGTGTGTGTGTGTTAACCTGTGTATGACGGTGTGTGTGTGTGTGTGTTAACCTGTGTATGACGGTGTGTGTGTGTGTGTGTTAACCTGTGTATGACGGTGTCTGTGTCTGTGTGTGTGTGTTAACCTGTGTATGACGGTGTGTGTGTGTGTGTGTTAACCTGTGTATGACGGTGTGTGTGTGTGTGTGCTAACCTGTGTATGACGGTGTCTGTGTGTGTGTGTTAACCTGTATATGACGGTGTGTGTGTGTGTGTGCTAACCTGTGTATGACGGTGTGTGTGTGTGTGTGTTAACCTGTGTATGACGGTGTCTGTGTCTGTGTGTGTGTGTTAACCTGTGTATGACGGTGTGTGTGTGTGTGTGTTAACCTGTGTATGACGGTGTGTGTGTGTGTGTGTTAACCTGTGTGTGTGTGTGTTAACCTGTGTATGACGGTGTCTGTGTGTGTGTGTGTGTTAACCTGTGTATGACAGTGTGTCTGTGTGTGTGTGTCTGTGTGTGTGTGTTAACCTGTGTATGACGGTGTGTGTGTGTGTGTTAACCTGTGTATGACAGTGTGTCTGTGTGTGTGTGTGTGTGTGTGTGTGTGTGTGTGTGTGTGTGTGTGTGTGTGTGTGTGTGTTAACCTGTGTATGACGGTGTGTGTGTGTGTGTTAACCTGTGTATGACAGTGTGTCTGTGTGTGTGTGTGTGTGTGTGTTAACCTGTGTATGACGGTGTGTCTGTGTGTGCTAACCTGTAACTGGTTAAGCTGGTTGAGTTGAGACAGCTGGTTGAGTTGAGACAGCTGGTTGAGGACAGCTACTTGCTGTGGACCAAACAGGTTCAGGCCTCCTGCACTGGGAGGGTACTTCAGGAGAGAGGGAGGGACCTGGAACACAGTCACGTCAACTAGATTAGTAGAACAGAGTCAGACCTCCTGCACTGGGAGGGTACTTCAGGAGAGAGGGAGGGACCTGGAACACAGTCACGTCAACTAGATTAGTAGAACAGAGACAGACCTCCTGCACTGGGAGGACAACTAGATTAGTAGAACAGAGTCAGACCTCCTGCACTGGGGAGGACAACTATATTAGTAGAACAGAGACAGACCTCCTGCACTTAGAGGACAACTAGATTAGTAGAACAGAGACAGACCTCCTGCACTTAGAGGACAACTAGATTAGTAGAACAGAGTCAGACCTCCTGCACTGGGGAGGACAACTATATTAGTAGAACAGAGACAGACCTCCTGCACTTAGAGGACAACTAGATTAGTAGAACAGAGACAGACCTCCTGCACTTAGAGGACAACTAGATTAGTAGAACAGAGACAGACCTCCTGCACTGGGAGGACAACTAGATTAGTAGAACAGAGTCAGACCTCCTGCACTGGGAGGGTACTTCAGTAGAGATGTCAAAAGTAAGGCAATGGGGAGAATATTCTTGGACCTTCAGGAGGTTGAACATAAAGGGACCCCCTGGTTAACATCCCCTTTAAAGGGACCTCCCGGTTAACATCCCCTTTAAAGGGACCCCCCGGTTAACATCCCCTTTAAAGGGACCTCCCGGTTAACATCCCCTTTAAAGGGACCTCCCGGTTAACATCCCCTTTAAAGGGACCTCCCGGTTAACATCCCCTTTAAAGGGACCTCCCGGTTAACATCCCCTTTAAAGGGACCTCCCAGTTAACATCCCCTTTAAAGGGACAGTCTGGTTAACATCCCCTTTAAAGGGACCTCCCGGTTAACATCCCCTTTAAAGGGACCTCCCGGTTAACATCCCCTTTAAAGGGACAGTCTGGTTAACATCCCCTTTAAAGGGACCTCCCGGTTAACATCCCCTTTAAAGGGACCCCCTGGTTAACATCCCCTTTAAAGGGACCTCCCGGTTAACATCCCCTTTAAAGGGACAGTCTGGTTAACATCCCCTTTAAAGGGACAGTCTGGTTAACATCCCCTTTAAAGGGACAGTCTGGTTAACATCCCCTTTAAAGGGACCCCTGGTTAACATCCCCTTTAAAGGGACCTCCCGGTTAACATCCCCTTTAAAGGGACCTCCCGGTTAACATCCCCTTTAAAGGGACAGTCTGGTTAACATCCCCTTTAAAGGGACCTCCCGGTTAACATCCCCTTTAAAGGGACCTCCCGGTTAACATCCCCTTTAAAGGGACCCCTGGTTAACATCCCCTTTAAAGGGACCTCCCGGTTAACATCCCCTTTAAAGGGACCTCCCGCATCCCCTTTAAAGGGACAGTCTGGTTAACATCCCCTTTAAAGGGACAGTCTGGTTAACATCCCCTTTAAAGGGACAGTCTGGTTAACATCCCCTTTAAAGGGACAGTCTGGTTAACATCCCCTTTAAAGGGACAGTCTGGTTAACATCCCCTTTAAAAGGACAGTCTGGTTAACATCCCCTTTAAAGGGACAGTCTGGTTAACATCCCCTTTAAAGGGACCTCCCGGTTAACATCCCCTTTAAAGGGACCTCCCGGTTAACATCCCCTTTAAAGGGACCTCCCGGTTAACATCCCCTTTAAAGGGACCTCCCGGTTAACATCCCCTTTAAAGGGACCTCCCGGTTAACATCCCCTTTAAAGGGACCTCCCGGTTAACATCCCTTTAAAGGGACCTCCCGGTTAACATCCCCTTTAAAGGGACCTCCCGGTTAACATCCCCTTTAAAGGGACCTCCCGGTTCACATCCCCTTTAAAGGGACCTCCCGGTTAACATCCCCTTTAAAGGGACCTCCCGGTTAACATCCCCTTTAAAGGGACCTCCCGGTTAACATCCCCTTTAAAGGGACCTCCCGGTTAACATCCCCTTTAAAGGGACAGTCTGGTTAACATCCCCTTTAAAGGGACAGTCTGGTTAACATCCCCTTTAAAAGGACAGTCTGGTTAACATCCCCTTTAAAAGGACAGTCTGGTTAACATCCCCTTTAAAAGGACAGTCTGGTTAACATCCCCTTTAAAGGGACAGTCTGGTTAACATTTTTATATGATCACACCAGGTAGTTCATCGGTGGCCACATATATTGAGTGTGTGTGTGTGTGTGTGTGTGTGTGTGTGTGTGTGTGTGTGTGTGTGTGTGTGTGTGTGTGTGTGTGTGTGTACCTGAGAGGACAGGACGGGTGGAGGCACTTGGTTACGGAGATTGTTCTGGGCTGAGTTGAGGGGAGCGTTATGAGATGGTACTGCACTGCTGCCATACATGGAGTTTACATTCTGTAACACACACACACACACACACACACACACACACACACACACACGTTAAGAGGACTGAAACACACACACACACACACACACACACGTTAAGAGGACTGAAACACACACACACACACACGTGAAGAGGACTGACACACACACACACACACACACGTGAAGAGGACTGAAACACACACACACACACACACACGTGAAGAGGACTGAAACACACAGGACACACACACACACACACGTGAAGAGGTCTGAAACACACACACACACACGTGAAGAGGACTGAAACACACACACACACACACACGTGAAGAGGACTGAAACACACACACACACACACACACACACACACGTTAAGAGGACTGAAACACACACACACACACACACACACACACGTGAAGAGGACTGAAACACACACACACACACGTGAAGAGGACTGAAACACACAGGACACACACACACACACACACACACACACCACACACACACACACACACACACACACGTGAAGAGGACTGAAACACACACACACACACACACTTCGGACAGATTGTCACAAACACACTATACTCAAGAGCAGCGTAACCACTCACCTGCCTACCAGCCTCAGAGACAGAGGGGGTGGGAGCCTGCCCTGAGCAGAGAGAGGGGATAGGCTGAGCAGAGTGGGAGGGGGAAAAGCTCATGCCGTGATTGGAGGAGAGCTCCTCCGAGGCGGAGCGATCATAAGCAGAGAGCGGCAGGGACAGCTGCAGAGGCAAGGACAGACGGACAGATGAGGAAGGAGGCATGACATCCTGGAAAACAGGGAGAGGAAGAGAGAGAGGAGAGAAGGCCCCAGAGGATGGAGAGAGGGAGGAAGAGAGAGAAGGCCCCAGAGGATGGAGGGAGATAGAGAGAGGGAGGTAGAGAGAGGGAGGAGAGAAGGCCCCAGAGGATGGAGGGAGGTAGAGAGAGGGAGGAGAGAAGGCCCCAGAGGATGGAGGGAGGTAGAGAGAGGGAGGAGAGAAGGCCCCAGAGGATGGAGGGAGGTAGAGAGAGGGAGGAGAGAAGGCCCCAGAGGATGGAGGGAGGTAGAGAGAGGGAGGAGAGAAGGCCCCAGAGGATGGAGGGAGGTAGAGAGAGGGAGGAGAGAAGGCCCCAGAGGATGGAGGGAGGTAGAGAGAGGGAGGAGAGAAGGCCCCAGAGGATGGAGGGAGGTAGAGAGAGGGAGGAGAGAAGGCCCCAGAGGATGGAGGGAGGTAGAGAGAGGGAGGAGAGAAGGCCCCAGAGGATGGAGGGAGGTAGAGAGAGGGAGGAGAGAAGGCCCCAGAGGATGGAGGGAGGTAGAGAGAGGGAGGAGAGAAGGCCCCAGAGGATGGAGGGAGGTAGAGAGAGGGAGGAGAGAAGGCCCCAGAGGATGGAGGGAGGTAGAGAGAGGGAGGAGAGAAGGCCCCAGAGGATGGAGGGAGGTAGAGAGAGGGAGGAGAGAAGGCCCCAGAGGATGGAGGGAGGTAGAGAGAGGAGGAGGAGAGAAGGCCCCAGAGGATGGAGGGAGGTAGAGAGAGGGAGGAGAGAAGGCCCCAGAGGATGGAGGTAGGTAGAGAGAGGGAGGAGAGAAGGCCCCAGAGGATGGAGGTAGGTAGAGAGAGAAGGCCCCAGAGGATGGAGGGAGGTAGAGAGAGGGAGGAGAGAAGGCCCCAGAGGATGGAGGGAGGTAGAGAGAGGGAGGAGAGAAGGCCCCAGAGGATGGAGGGAGCCAGAGAAGCGGCAGGAAGCCAAAGCTTTTTTATGACACTGAGCTACCACCAGGGGGCTACATTCTGATATGACACTGAGCTACCACCAGGGGCCTACATTCTGCAATAATACTGAGCTACCACCAGGGGACTACACTCTGTAATGACACTGAGCTACCACCAGGGGACTACATTCTGCAATAATACTGAGCTACCACCAGGGGACTACATTCTGATATGACACTGAGCTACCACCAGGGGACTACATTCTGATATGACACTGAGCTACCACCAGGGGACTACATTCTGATATGACACTGAGCTACCACCAGGGGACAACATTCTGATATGACACTGAGCTACCACCAGGGGCCTACATTCTGCAATAATACTGAGCTACCACCAGGGGCCTACATTCTGATATGACACTGAGCTACCACCAGGGGGCTACATTCTGATATGACACTGAGCTACCACCAGGGGGCTACATTCTGATATGACACTGGCTACCACCAGGGGACTACATTCTGATATGACACTGAGCTACCACCAGGGGGCTACATTCTGATATGACACTGAGCTACCACCAGGGGGCTACATTCTGATATGACACTGAGCTACCACCAGGGGCCTACATTCTGATATGACACTGAGCTACCACCAGGGGACTACATTCTGATATGACACTGAGCTACCACCAGGGGACTACATTCTATAATGAGACTGAGCTACCACCAGGGGACTACATTCTGATATGACACTGAGCTACCACCAGGGGCCTACATTCTGATATGACACTGAGCTACCACCAGGGGCCTACATTCTGATATGACACTGAGCTACCACCAGGGGACTACATTCTGATATGACACTGAGCTACCACCAGGGGGCTACATTCTGATATGACACTGAGCTACCACCAGGGGACTACATTCTGATATGACACTGAGCTACCACCAGGGGACTACATTCTATAATAACACTGAGCTACCACCAGGGGCAGTGCAACGCTGGGAGACGGTACACTACACAGACAGTACCTTGTCGTAGTAAGGGCTTCTCTCCATGGAAGGCTCTTTGTGGATCTGGTGCCTGGAAGCTGAGTTTTTCCCCATCACTCCACTGTACTCTCCCATGTTCACATCCATACGCTTGTCAGACATCATCCCTCCTCCTTCCATCTTATTGCACTTCGACAAGTCTTCAGGAGAGTCTCTCTAGGTGGGGATGGACAGAGAGAGGGATAAGATAGGTCAGAGATGAGAGAGATAGTCCACTGATGTGCTGGGGGGTGGTCTTGTGGTCGTGCTGCTGCCCCTGGAGGCAGAGGTTTGCAAGTGCAGCAGGAGAACATGTATAATTATTTATCTCGCTCTACTGCAGCGTTCGGGTCTAGATGGGTCCTAGCAGGCAAATCTGTTACACATTAAGTCTACCCAAGACCTGTTCCAATCACACCTGAAGGGTCGGGTTCCGGGAACAAATTACCCGGATTACCCTTCCAACTCCTCTTCACAAGGGTCGACATCTGACGAGCTCCAACCCCTCTTCACTAAAGGGTCGACATGTGACGAGCTCCAACCCCTCTTCACTAAAGGGTCGACATCTGACGAGCTCCAACCCCTCTTCACTACATCTGACGAGCTCCAACCCCTCTTCACTAAAGGGTCGACATCTGACGAGCTCCAACCCCTCTTCACTACATCTGACGAGCTCCAACCCCTCTTCACTAAAGGGTCGACATCTGACGAGCTCCAACCCCTCTTCACTACATCTGACATCTGAGCTCCAACCCCTCTTCACTAAAGGGTCGACATCTGACGAGCTCCAACCCCTCTTCACTACATCTGACGAGCTCCAACCCCTCTTCACTAAAGGGTCAACATGTGACGAGCTCCAACCCCTCTTCACTACATCTGACGAGCTCCAACCCCTCTTCACTAAAGGGTCAACATGTGACGAGCTCCAACCCCTCTTCACTAAAGGGTCAACATGTGACGAGCTCCAACCCCTATACACTAAAATGTCGACATCTGACGAGCTCCAACCCCTCTTCACTAAAGGGTCGACACCTGACGAGCTCCAACCCCTCTTCACTAAAGGGTCAACATGTGACGAGCTCCAACCCCTATACACTAAAATGTCGACATCTGACGAGCTCCAACCCCTCTTCACTAAAGGGTCGACACCTGACGAGTTCCAACCCCTCTTCCCTGCGTACTCACAGGGTAGGTCATGTTGTTGAACTGTTTGACGAACTGGTTCATCCAGGCATCCTCCTGCTTGTTCACCGATTTGTTGATCTGAAACACAGAGAGACCCGGGTTAATAACCTACACAGAGAGAGCCCCTGGTTAATAACCTACACAGAGACTGGGTTAATAACCCACACAGAGAGAGACCCCTGGTTAATAACCCACACAGAGACCCCCTGGTTAATAACCCACACAGAGAGAGACCCCCTGGTTAATAACCCACACAGAGAGAGACCCCCTGGTTAATAACCCACACAGAGAGAGACCCCTGGTTAATAACCCACACAGAGAGAGACCCCCTGGTTAATAACCTACACAGAGAGACCCCTGGTTAATAACCTACACAGAGAGAGACCCCCTGGTTAATAACCTACACAGAGAGACCCCTGGTTAATAACCTACACAGAGAGACCCCCTGGTTAATAACCTACACAGAGAGACCTGGGTTAATAACCTACACAGAGAGACCCTCTGGTTAATAACCTACACAGAGAGACCCTCTGGTTAATAACCTACACAGAGAGACCTGGGTTAATAACCTACACAGAGAGACCTGGGTTAATAACCCACACAGAGAGACCCTCTGGTTAATAAAACTCCAGTAAAGGCCTAGAAGTTGAACTTCAGCTAGAAGCCTCAGTAATACCCTGGGTTAATAACTCACACAGAGCGACCTGGGTTAATAACCCACACAGAGAGACCCTCTGGTTAATAACCTACACAGAGAGACCTGGGTTAAAATAGCTCCAGTAAAAGCCTAGAAGTTGAACTTCAGCTAGAAGCCTCAGTAATACCTTGGGTTAATAACCCACACACAGAGAGACCCCCTGGTTAATAACCCACACACAGAGAGACCCCCTGGTTAATAACCCACACACAGAGACCCCCTGGTTAATAACCCACACACAGAGAGACCCCCTGGTTAATAACCCACACACAGAGAGACCCCTGGTTAATAACCCACACAGAGACCCCCTGGTTAATAACCCACACAGAGACCCCCTGGTTAATAACCCACAGAGAGAGAGACCCCTGGTTAATAACCCACACAGAGAGACCCCTGGTTAATAACCCACACAGAGAGAGACCCCTGGTTAATAACCCACACAGAGAGAGACCCCTGGTTAATAACCCACACAGAGAGACCCCTGGTTAATAACCCACAGAGAGAGACCCCCTGGTTAATAACCTACACAGAGAGACACCCCCTGGTTAATAACCTACACAGAGAGACACCCCCTGGTTAATAACCTACACAGAGAGACCCCCTGGTTAATAACCTACACAGAGAGACCCCCTGGTTAATAACCTACACAGAGAGACCCCCTGGTTATATAACTCCAGTAAAAGCCTAGAAGCTGAACTTCAGCTAGAAGCCTCAGTAATACCCTGGGTTAATAACCCACACAGAGAGACCCTCTGGTTAATAACCCACACAGAGAGACCTGGGTTAATAACCTACACAGAGAGACCCTCTGGTTAATAACCCACACACAGAGAGACCCCCTGGTTAATAACCCACACACAGAGAGACCCTCTGGTTAATAACCCACACAGAGAGACCCTCTGGTTAATAACCCACACAGAGAGACCCTCTGGTTAATAACCTACACAGAGAGACCTGGGTTAATAACCTACACAGAGAGACCCTCTGGTTAATAACCCACACACAGAGAGACCCCTGGTTAATAACCCACACAGAGAGACCCTCTGGTTAATAACCCACACAGAGAGACCCTCTGGTTAATAACCCACACAGAGAGACCCTCTGGTTAATAACCTACACAGAGAGACCTGGGTTAATAACCTACACAGAGAGACCCCTGGTTAATAACCCACACAGAGAGACCCCTAGTTAATAACCCACACAGAGAGACCTGGGTTAATATAACTCCAGTAAAAGCCTAGAAGTTGAACTTCAGCTAGAAGCCTCAGTAATACCCTGGGTTAATAACCCACACAGAGAGACCCTCTGGTTAATAACCCACACAGAGAGACCTGGGTTAATAACCTACACAGAGAGACCCTCTGGTTAATAACCTACACAAAGAGACCCTCTGGTTAATAACCCACACAGAGAGACCCTCTGGTTAATAACCTACACAGAGAGACCTGCTGGTTAATAACCTACACAGAGAGACCCTCTGGTTAATAACCTACACAGAGAGACCCTCTGGTTAATAACCTACACAGAGAGACCCTCTGGTTAATAACCTACACAGAGAGACCCTCTGGTTAATAAGCCTCAGTAATACCCTGGGTTAATAACCCACACAGAGAGACCTGGGTTAACAACCTACACAGAGAGACCTGGGTTAATAACCCACACAGAGAGACCCTCTGGTTAATAACCCACACAGAGAGACCCTCTGCTTAATAACCCACACAGAGAGACCCTCTGGTTAATAACCCACACAGAGAGACCCTCTGGTTAATAACCCACACAGAGAGACCCTCTGGTTAATAACCTACACAGAGAGACCTGGGTTAATAACCCACACAGAGAGACCCCCTGGTTAATAACCCACACAGAGAGACCCTCTGGTTAATAACCTACACAGAGAGACCCTCTGGTTAATAACCTACACAGAGAGACCCTCTGGTTAATAAGCCTCAGTAATACCCTGGGTTAATAACCCACACAGAGAGACCTGGGTTAATAACCTACACAGAGAGACCTGGGTTAATAACCCACACAGAGAGACCTGGGTTAATAACCCACACAGAGAGACCCTCTGGTTAATAACCTACACAGAGAGACCCTCTGGTTAATAACCTACACAGAGAGACCCTCTGGTTAATAACCTACACAGAGAGACCCGCTGGTTAATAACCTACACAGAGAGACCCGCTGGTTAATAACCCACACAGAGAGACCTGAGTTAATAACCCACACAGAGAGACCCTCTGGTTAATAACCTACACAGAGAGACCCCTGGTTAATAACCTACACAGAGAGACCCGCTGGTTAATAACCCACACAGAGAGACCTGGGTTAATAACCCACACAGAGAGACCCGCTGGTTAATAACCTACACAGAGAGACCCGCTGGTTAATAACCCACACAGAGAGACCTGGGTTAATAACCCACACAGAGAGACCTGGGTTAATAACCCACACAGAGAGACCTGGGTTAATAACCCACACAGAGAGACCTGGGTTAATAACCCACACAGAGAGACCTGGGTTAATAACCCACACAGAGAGACCTGGGTTAATAACCCACACAGAGAGACCTGGGTTAATAACCCACACAGAGAGACCTGGGTTAATAACCCACACAGAGACCTGGGTTAATAACCCACACAGAGAGACCCGGTTAATAACCCACACAGAGAGACCCGCTGGTTAATAACCTACACAGAGAGACCCGCTGGTTAATAACCCACACAGAGAGACCTGGGTTAATAACCCACACAGAGAGACCCGCTGGTTAATAACCTACACAGAGAGACCCGCTGGTTAATAACCCACACAGAGAGACCCGCTGGTTAATAACCCACACAGAGAGACCCTGGTTAATAACCCACACAGAGAGACCCCCTGGTTAATAACCCACACAGAGAGACCTGGGTTAATAACCCACACAGAGAGACCTGGGTTAATATAACTACTCAGTAATACCTTGGGAGGAATTTTCTTCATGTAGTTCCAGCTGTGTTGCTGTGGCCCGTTGTTCCTGTTGTCCTGACAGTCTCTGTGGTTCTCTCTGTGACCGTCTCTGTCCCGGTCTCTGTGGTTCTCTCTGTGACCGTCTCTGTCCCGGTCTCTGTGACTTGGGGTGTTGCTCCACATCCCGATCTCCAGCTCCTCCTCCGGTTCCCAACTGGCCTGGCACGACACCTCCTCCCCACACCAGGTACTACTCTCCTGCTGCATGGGCTTGGGACCTGGAGGGTGGAGAGAGGACAAAGGGATTAAACCTGGAGAGAGACACCCTGGAGAGAGACACGAGGGGACCTGGAGAGAGACACGAGGGGGCCTGGAGGAGGGGGCCTGGAGAGAAGGGTGGAGAGAGACACCGGGGGCCTGGAGAGAGACACCGGGGGCCTGGAGAGAGACACCGGGGGCCTGGAGAGAGACACCGGGGGCCTGGAGAGAGACACGAGGGGGCCTGGAGAGAGACACGAGGGGGCCTGGAGAGAGACACGGGGGGCCTGGAGAGAGACACGAGGGGACCTGGAGAGAGACACGAGGGGGCCTGGAGAGAGACACCGGGGGCCTGGAGAGAGGGACTGGGATTAAACCTGGAGAGAGACACGAGGGGACCTGGAGAGAGACACGAGGGGGCCTGGAGAGAGAAGGGTGGAGAGAGACACCGGGGGGGCCTGGAGAGAGACACCGGGGGCCTGGAGAGAGACACCGGGGGCCTGGAGAGAGACACCGGGGGCCTGGAGAGAGACACCGGGGGACCTGGAGAGAGACACCGGGGGCCTGGAGAGAGACACCGGGGGCCTGGAGAGAGACACCGGGGGCCTGGAGAGAGACACCGGGGGGCCTGGAGAGAGACACCGGGGGCCTGGAGAGAGACACCGGGGGCCTGGAGAGAGACACCAGGGGCCTGGAGAGAGACACCGGGGCCTGTAGAGAGACAACGGGGGCCTGGAGAGAGACACCGGGGGCCTGGAGAGAGACACCAGGGGGCCTGGAGAGAGACACCAGGGGGCCTGGAGAGAGACACCGGGGGCCTGGAGAGAGACACCGGGGGCCTGGAGAGAGACACCAGGGGGGCCTGGAGAGAGACGAGGAGATGGGTGTGTGTGTGTCTGTCTCACCAGGTTGGTGTGTGTGTGTGTGTATGTGTCTTACCAGGTTTGTGGTGGTTCTGTGCTCCAGGTCCTTCCCAGCCTCCTGTCGCAGAGTTGTCCCCTCTGTCTCTGTCCCCTCTGTCTCTCAGCTCCTCCCAGGTGGAGCTGGTGTCCATGGGTTTCCCCCAGGCCGATGTCCCGTTGTCCACAGAGACGGGTGGGCCTGGCGGATCACCCCACGTTCCTGACTCCATCTTCTGGGGACCGGTGTATTGTTCACCCCAACCTGGAGGAGGAGAGAGAGGGGGAGGAGGAGAGAGAAAGGAGGAGAGAGAGAGTAGGAGAGGAGGGGAGAGAGAGAGAGGGAGGAGGAGGGAGAGAGAGAGAGAGGGAGGAGGAGAGAGAGAGAGGGAGGAGGAGAGAGAGAGAGGGAGGAGGAGAGAGAGGGAGGAGGAGAGAGAGAGAGGGAGGAGGAGAGAGAGAGGGAGGGAGGGAGGAGGAGAGAGAGAGGAGAGGAGGAGAGAGAGAGGGAGGAGGAGAGAGAGAGGGGGAGGAGGAGAGAGAGAGAGGGAGGAGAGAGAGGGGAGGGGGAGGAGAGAGAGGGAGGAGGGAGAGAGAGGAGGGGGAGGAGAGAGAGGAGGAGAGCGAGGAGGGAAGGAGAGAGAGGAAGGGGGGAGGAGGAGAGGGGGAGAGGAGGGGAGGAGAGAGAGGGAGGGGGGGGAGAGAGCGAGGAGGGGAGGAGAGAGAGGGAGGGGAAGAGAGCGAGGAGGGGAGGAGAGAGAGGGAGGGGGAAGAGAGCGAGGAGGGGAGGAGAGAGAGAGGAGGAGCGAGGAAGGGAGGAGAGAGAGGAGGAGAGCGAGGAGGGGAGGAGAGAGAGGGAGGGGAGAGAGAGGGAGGGGGGGAGGAGAGAGAGGGGAGGGGAGAGGGAGGGGAGAGTGAGGGTATGTGAGGTGGAGTTTCGGAAATGGCAGGTAACCTTGTATCTTCTCAACTCTGCTGTTGTACTCACTCAGATGATCAATAACAGACTGGCTGGGTTTCTAGACTGAGATGATCAATAACAGACTAGCTGGGTTTCTAGACTGAGATGATCAATAACAGACTAGCTGGGTTTCTAGACTGAGATGATCAATAACAGACTAGCTGGGTATCTAGACTGAGATGATCAATAACAGACTGGCTGGGTTTCTAGACTGAGATGATCAATAACAGACTAGCTGGGTTTCTAGACTGAGATGATCAATAACAGACTAGCTGGGTTTCTAGACTGAGATGATCAATAACAGAGTAGCACCTAGCAAGAGGCCGTTGTTGTTTAGCACCTAGCAAGAGGCCGTTGTTGTTTAGCACCTAGCAAGAGGCCGTTGTTGATTCCCACCTAGCAAGAGGCCGTTGTTGTTTAGCAAGAGGCCGTTGTTGATTCCCTACAAGAGGTTCAATATGTTTTTGATTCCCCTACTAGCAATATATTTACTTGATTCCCTACTAGGTTCAATATATTTACTTGATTCCCTACTAGGTTCAATATATTTACTTGATTCCCTACTAGGTTCAATATATTTACTTGATTCCCTACTAGGTTCAATATATTTACTTGATTCCCTACTAGGTTCAATATATTTACTTGATTCCCTACTAGGTTCAATATATTTACTTGATTCCCTACTAGGTTCAATATATTTACTTGATTCCCTACTAGGTTCAATATATTTACTTGATTCCCTACTAGGTTCAATATATTTACTTGATTCCCTACTAGGTTCAATATATTTACTTGATTCCCTACTAGGTTCAATATATTTACTTGATTCCCTACTAGGTTCAATACAAGTTTGATAATGTCTGGATTCCATGATTCTGTCTGCGTTCTCTGCAATGCAGATATTTATAGAGCCCTGGACCTGTCTCTCTCCCCCCTTTCTGTCTCTCTCTCCCCCTCTCTGTCCCCTTTCTGTCTCTGTCTCTCCCCCTTTCTGTATTTCTCTCCCCCTTTCTGTCTGTCTGTCTCTCAGCCCCCTCCCTGGATTTCTGTCTCTCCCCCTCTCTGTCTCTCCCCCCCCCCCCTCTGTCTGTCCCCCCCTCTGTCTCCCCCCTCTCTCTGTCTCTCCCCCCCCTCTCTGTCTCTCCCCCTCTCTGTCTCTCCCCCTCTCTGTCTCCCCCCTCTCTGTCTCTCCCCCCCCTCTCTGTCTCTCCCTCCCCCCTCTCTGTCTCTCCCCCCCCCTCTCTCCCCCCTCTCTCCCTCCCCCCTCTCTGTCTCTCTCCCCCTCTCTGTCTCTCCCTCCCCCCTCTCTGTCTCTCCCTCCCCCCTCTCCTGTCTCTCCCTCCCCCTCTCTGTCTCTCCCTCCCCCCTTCCTGTCTCAGTCTCCCCCCTTCCTGTCTCAGTCTACCCCCTTCCTGTCTCAGTCCTCCCCCCTGTCTCAGTCTACCCCCTTCCTGTCTCAGTCTACCCCCTTCCTGTCTCAGTCTACCCCCTTCCTGTCTCAGTCTACCCCCTTCCTGTCTCAGTCTACCCCCTTCCTGTCTCAGTCTACCCCCCCCTGGAACTATCTGCATTTCAGTCCAAACAAAGGTCTGTGTTTCTGCCTGCACTCACAGCTCAGAGAGAATAATCTGTAGAACATTCCAGAAGGATGACGCAACCCTAAAACACACACACACAAAGGGGAGGTGGAGGACACTGTGTGTGTGTGTGTGTGTGTGTGTACAGCTCCCTCCACTCACCAGAGCTGCAGGTCTTGTCCTTGTTGGCCATGTTGTTCAGGGGTGGTGGGGGCTGCTGCTGGGGCTGGGGGGGTTTGGTCGTGACCATGGCATCCTGCTCTGATTGGCTGGTCTTGTTCCACAAATTGACCCCGCTACAGTTGTATTTGCTGGGGTCTCCCCACGCCGAGGTGCCATTATCGATGTCCATCCTCCTCCTCACCGACTCTGGACTAGGCTCCTCCCACCCTGTCGACGACTCCTCCTCCTTGTGGGAGGGTCCAACTGGGACCGCCACCCCAGTCCATCCGCTGGGTTTGGAGGGGTGGGGACCGCCTGGTGGAGGTCCTCTAGGGTCCGGGTTGGCGTCTGGATCTTTACCCCACTCGGCCGGGTCTCCCCAGCTCTGAGAGGGGTGGCTGGGCTTCATGGCTGGTTCGCTCCACCCTCCCTGGGTCTGGTGGTTCTGGGGTTTGTGTCCGACGGAGTGGGATACAGGGGGCTCTCCCCAGCCAGAGTGAGGGTTGCTGGGGTGGTCAGGGGTCCCTCCGCTGCCACCCCAGGTGCTGCTGCTTCCGTCGGGGTGCGTGTTGGTGTTGGCCGGGCGGCCGGGCTCACCCCATCCTGCAGACCCTGAAAGGTCGCGGTCCCATCCCCCAGACACACTAGTCTTCTGGGGCTGACTCCAGTAGCTGCTCCCTCCTCCTCTGGAGCGGTCTCCACCACAGCCCTGCTTTTGAGGTTTCGGAGGGTTGATCCAGGTGTTGGAGAGGTCCTCCTTCTGGCTGTTCCCCCAGGTAGAGGAAGAGTTGTCCCATCCTCGCTCTCCTCCAGGACCTTTGTTGTCTCGGTCTCCACACCCAGACAAGGTCTTCTGCTCTACCCAGCCAGACCCTCCTGACTCTGGGCCCGGGCCGCCCCCTCCTCCCATCGCCATCCTCCAGAGCTGGAGGTATGAGAACGAGCGGCGTGGCTTTTCGATCCCCAGCCAGGGCCTACGTTACTGGGTTTCCTGTCATCGGGTCTGGGGACGGGAGAGGTGACGTCCCAGGCGGTGTCCTGACGTACTGGGGTCTGGCCCCAGCCGGTGTTGCACAGGACACGGGGGTCAACGTCTGAACAGAAGAGGACTTGAGTAGACCCAGGGAGGGGGCCTTGTCGACAGGGGTCGTTCCTGTCCCTGTCTAAGCTAGGGCCTCCAGAGCTCTCCCCACTCCCCTCACTGCTGCCAGACGCCCCAACGCTCGCAGGTCCCTGCACTCCTCCTCCTCCACCTCCCATCCTGAGGGCGTCGTCTTCAAGACTCTTCCAGCCGTTGGCTCCTCCCCCTGACTTCCGTCCGTCGCCGGAATCCTGAGATTTGTTACCGGGCAACGAGCTCCACTCCCCATTGGGGGGTTGCCTGTTAGAGGAGGCCGCCCATGGTCGGGGGATCCCGGCAGGACCCAGTCCGTTCCCATTGCTCGCCCCTCCTCCAGTCCCCAGGTTGTGAGGAGAAGCAGAGTCCCACCTCCCTACAGGGGCCTTGCTGTTAGTTTTACTGTTGTAAACAGCAGCAGCAGGGGAGGGCTGGCCGTGTCCCTGGCCGTTCACAGTGTCTCCAGGGCCCGAGGCCCCCCAGGGCTTAGAGAAGCCCCCTGCCAGGCCCTCACTGTGGGGGTGCTGGGCGCCAGACAGGGTACCGTTGGAGAGCTGATCTCCTCCTCCTCCTCCCGCTCCCCAGGAACGCAGCCCCGAGCCGGACTCGTTCCTGTGCACTGAGCCGCCTGTAGAGTTTGGTAAACTAGAGGTGTCGATGGCGTTAGTAGTGTTATTTGGTCCGTTGGTCGTGTTAAGGTGGCGAGTCTTGACAGTGGTATCATTCAGGAGGAGGCGCTGCGGCTGTTCAGACAGAGAGAGGCTGTCCGGCTGTGTCCCTCCCCAGCCCAGAGAGCCTCCCTGCTGGACAATCTTACAGCCGGAGGGTCCCTGGGGACCGGGCCAGGCACTGTGGTTAACTTTTGGGTTCAGAGTGCCGGGGGTCAGACCAGCACCGTTGGCCGACGCCCAGGGGCTCGGCTTGTTGCCGTGGCTACCGTCGGCGGGGGCGGAGGCGTCGTTGGGGCCTTTCGCCGGCCCGTTACACATTATGATGTTATTGCTGCTACCGGGAGGAACGCTGCCGTTAGTCAACGGGGAGAAGTGGTTCCCGTTACGGCCTCCGTTCCCTTTGGTGCCGGGAGGCGGTGGCGGCGACGACGACGTCATCGCGGTGACCAAGTTCCTCTCCGAGCCACCAGAGCTAGAGGCAGAGTCCGTGTCCATGCATTCTGAGGTGAGCTCGGGGTCGTTGCCGGCTGCCGAGGAGGAGGAGGAGGAAGGCGTGTCGCTGCCGACCGAGTCTACCAGCACCTTGAAAAGAAAATCAACTTCTATTAATAGGGTGATTTCATTACTAACTAGCTAGTTCACTATTCTGTCTAAACCAGTCTGAAGTCATTACTAACTAGCTAGTTCACTATTCTGTCTAAACCAGTCTGATTTCATTACTAACTAGCTAGTTCACTATTCTGTCTAAACCAGTCTGAAGTCATTACTAACTAGCTAGTTCACTATTCTGTCTAAACCAGTCTGATTTCATTACTAACTAGCTAGTTCACTATTCTGTCTAAACCAGTCTGATTTCATTACTAACTAGCTAGTTCACTATTCTGTCTAAACCAGTCTGATTTCATTACTAACTAGCTAGTTCCCCATTCTGTCTAAACCAGTCTGATTTCATGACTAACTAGCTAGTTCCCCATTCTGTCTAAACCAGTCTGATTTCAGTACTAACTAGCTAGTTCCCCATTCTGTCTAAACCAGTCTGATTTCAGTACTAACTAGCTAGTTCCCCATTCTGTCTAAACCAGTCTGATTTCAGTACTAACTAGCTAGTTCACCAGTCTGATTTCATTACTAACTAGCTAGTTCACTATTCTGTCTAAACCAGTCTGATTTCAGTACTAACTAGCTAGTTCACTATTCTGTCTAAACCAGTCTGATTTCAGTACTAACTAGCTAGTTCACTATTCTGTCTAAACCAGTCTGATTTCAGTACTAACTAGCTAGTTCACCAATCTGATTTCATTACTAACTAGCTAGTTCACCAATCTGATTTCATTACTAACTAGCTAGTTCCCCATTCTGTCTAAACCAGTCTGATTTCATGACTAACTAGCTAGTTCCCCATTCTGTCTAAACCAGTCTGATTTCATGACTAACTAGCTAGTTCCCCATTCTGTCTAAACCAGTCTGATTTCAGTACTAACTAGCTAGTTCCCCATTCTGTCTAAACCAGTCTGATTTCAGTACTAACTAGCTAGTTCCCCATTCTGTCTAAACCAGTCTGATTTCATGACTAACTAGCTAGTTCCCCATTCTGTCTAAACCAGTCTGATTTCAGTACTAACTAGCTAGTTCCCCATTCTGTCTAAACCAGTCTGATTTCAGTACTAACTAGCTAGTTCCCCATTCTGTCTAAACCAGTCTGATTTCAGGACTAACTAGCTAGTTCCCCATTCTGTCTAAACCAGTCTGATTTCATGACTAACTAGCTAGTTCCCCATTCTGTCTAAACCAGTCTGATTTCAGTACTAACTAGCTAGTTCCCCATTCTGTCTAAACCAGTCTGATTTCAGGACTAACTAGCTAGTTCCCCATTCTGTCTAAACCAGTCTGATTTCAGGACTAACTAGCTAGTTCCCCATTCTGTCTAAACCAGTCTGATTTCAGTACTAACTAGCTAGTTCCCCATTCTGTCTAAACCAGTCTGATTTCATGTACTAACTAGCTAGTTCCCCATTCTGTCTAAACCAGTCTGATTTCAGTACTAACTAGCTAGTTCCCCATTCTGTCTAAACCAGTCTGATTTCAGTACTAACTAGCTAGTTCCCCATTCTGTCTAAACCAGTCTGATTTCAGTACTAACTAGCTAGTTCCCCATTCTGTCTAAACCAGTCTGATTTCAGTACTAACTAGCTAGTTCCCCATTCTGTCTAAACCAGTCTGATTTCAGTACTAACTAGCTAGTTCCCCATTCTGTCTAAACCAGTCTGATTTCAGTACTAACTAGCTAGTTCCCCATTCTGTCTAAACCAGTCTGATTTCAGTACTAACTAGCTAGTTCCCCATTCTGTCTAAACCAGTCTGATTTCAGTACTAACTAGCTAGTTCCCCATTCTGTCTAAACCAGTCTGATTTCAGTACTAACTAGCTAGTTCCCCATTCTGTCTAAACCAGTCTGATTTCAGTGACTAACTAGCTAGTTCCCCATTCTGTCTAAACCAGTCTGATTTCAGTGACTAACTAGCTAGTTCCCCATTCTGTCTAAACCAGTCTGATTTCATGACTAACTAGCTAGTTCCCCATTCTGTCTAAACCAGTCTGATTTCAGGACTAACTAGCTAGTTCCCCATTCTGTCTAAACCAGTCTGATTTCAGTACTAACTAGCTAGTTCCCCATTCTGTCTAAACCAGTCTGATTTCAGTACTAACTAGCTAGTTCCCCATTCTGTCTAAACCAGTCTGATTTCAGTACTAACTAGCTAGTTCCCCATTCTGTCTAAACCAGTCTGATTTCAGTACTAACTAGCTAGTTCCCCATTCTGTCTAAACCAGTCTGATTTCAGTACTAACTAGCTAGTTCCCCATTCTGTCTAAACCAGTCTGATTTCAGGACTAACTAGCTAGTTCCCCATTCTGTCTAAACCAGTCTGATTTCAGTACTAACTAGCTAGTTCCCCATTCTGTCTAAACCAGTCTGATTTCAGTACTAACTAGCTAGTTCCCCATTCTGTCTAAACCAGTCTGATTTCAGTACTAACTAGCTAGTTCCCCATTCTGTCTAAACCAGATGCGACACTCAGAGGTCAGGGAAGTTTGAGCTAACGTTTTCACATAATGCTAACTCAACTTGGAAATGTTCCTTATTAAGTCAAATCATACAATCTTTTTTATTTAAATTACATTTTACAGTAAAGGATTGAAAGGATTTACAAAAACAACCAGAAAAACAGATTTCCGTTGCATTTTTGGCGAGACATCCGAACGGGTTTCCCGTAAAAGACGAATCACATTAGAGCGTTTGTAGATTAAAATGCAAGTGAGAAAAACCAAACATGATTTACGTTTACGGGAGAACCTCAGAGAGTACCCACCTACCCAAAACCAAACATGATAGTATTTACGTTTGGAGAACCTCAGAGAGTACCCACCTACCCAAAAACCAAACATGATAGTATTTACGTTTGGAGAACCTCAGAGAGTACCCACCTACTGTTAGAGGAAATTATAGTTTAGATGATTAATTATGTATACATTATTGATTAGAACCATTTATTCTAATACTATTATGTTACGATTTGAAAAGTATGAGTTTTTGGTTGAGCTGTTACTGAAAATGTAAGCAGAACGAATTAATTGTCTGTGCCTCCTGGGAAGTTTAAGGAGAAGGGATAAGATAGTTTTTCCAAACAGATAAGAATGTTTTGGTTGGATTCCATTAGCGGAGAGAAGTATATCTTTTAGACAGGTTGGAATGTAGTTTATGAAGGGGAGTAAAAAAAAATCTCTAGGACTGAATACTACGCCATTGTAAGGCTGGGAGAGGGTGTGAAACTGATGACGTCATTTTATGTTCACCTTCTTTAAAATGTAATGTTCTTTGTATTTTGGGTTAGTACTCACTTGAATTAAACGCTATTTACCTGGCTTTTAAGACTGGTCTCAATCTACTTCATGCATAATTAATGAACTTACAATTCATTAATGAATTAGAAATGAGTGCGAATTGGTTTTGGCAATAATACTTAAAGGAATTTAGAATTCCTCTATCACCTACCCAAAAACCAAACATGATAGTATTTACGTTTGGAGAACCTCAGAGAGTACCCACCTACCCAAAAACCAAACATGATAGTATTTACGTTTGGAGAACCTCAGAGAGTACCCACCTACCCAAAAACCAAACATGATAGTATTTACGTTTGGAGAACCTCAGAGAGTACCCACCTACCCAAAAACCAAACATGATAGTATTTACGTTTGGAGAACCTCAGAGAGTACCCACCGTGTCCCAGTTACTGTCTCTGCTGCAGGGAGAACCAGAGCTCCAGGGGCAATTCTCATACTGAGAATCCAGGCCAGGGGGGTCCAAACCTGGGGACAGGAAGACGGAGAGACGGGGTGGTGGTGGAGGTTTGGTTAGCTCACATGAGAACACACCAGGACATTCTTTCACTAATCATTGATCTGACGTGTGGATTGGTGGAAACGGAGTGATGGAACCCAGACGTCTAACCCAGCCCAGTCCCCGCCCCTCTAACCCAGACGTCCACCTGTTACTGAGTGAGAAGATGGAAAGGTGCATTGTTGAAGTACTGTGATACCGCGCCTCTAACCCGGCCCAGTCCCCGCGCCTCTAACCCGGCCCAGTCCCCGCGCCTCTAACCCGGCCCAGTCCCCGCGCCTCCCCAGTCCCCGCGCCCAGTCCCCGCGCCTCTAACCCGGCCCAGTCCCCGCGCCTCTAACCCGGCCCAGTCCCCGCGCCTCTAACCCGGCCCAGTCCCCGCGCTCTAACCCGGCCCAGTCCCCGCCTCTAACCCGGCCCAGTCCCCCAGTCCCCGTCTAACCCGGCCCAGTCCCCGTGCCTCTAACCCGTCCCCGTGCCTCTAGCCCAGTCCCCGTGCCCGTGCCTCTAACCCAGTCCCCGTGCCCGTGCCTCTAACCCAGTCCCCGTGCCTCTAACCCAGTCCCCGTGCCTCTAACCCAGTCCCCGTGCCTCTCTAACCCAGTCCCCGTGTCTCTAACCCAGTCCCCGTGCTAACCCAGCCCAGTCCCTCTAACCCAGCCCAGTGATGTCAGTCCCTCTAACCCAGCCCAGTCCCTCTAACCCATTCAGCCCAGTGATGTCAGTGATCATGGCATTCAGTCTAGTGTGTCAGTCTAGTCAGCAGACACCATTTTGTTTCAGCAGTGTGATGCTACAGCCAACCAGGAGGGAGGAGGGGAGACGGGGAAGGGAGACAGAGGAGGGAGGGGAGAGGGGAAGGAGAGACGAGGGAGGGAGGGGAGAGACGAGGGAGGGAGGGGAGGAGGGAGGGGGAGACAGGGAGGAGGGAGGGGGGAGAGAGGGAGGAGGGACATTGGAGAGAGGGGTGGGGAGGGAGGAGGGACATTGGAGAGAGGGGTGGGGAGGGAGGAGGGACATTGGAGAGAGGGGTGGGGAGGGAGGAGGGACATTGGAGAGAGGGGTGGGGAGGGGGCTGTTTGTTATTTTACGACGAGAACCTCTTCCTCAGAACTAAATGAACCCTTTCATGTCTCCAGTGATCCGCTTTTCTGGCAATTAACCACCTCGGTTTTCTGCAAAGCCACGCTCACCTTTAACCCCTAACCCTACCTTTGTAGGAGCACATGCTGTTCTGTGCCTTTAACCCCTAACCCTACCTTTGTAGGAGCACATGCTGTTCTGTGCCTTTAACCCCTAACCCTACCTTTGTAGGAGCACATGCTGTTCTGTGCCTTTAACCCCTAACCCTACCTTTGTAGGAGCACATGCTGTTCTGTGCCTTTAACCCCTAACCCTACCTTTGTAGGAGCACATGCTGTTCTGTGCCTTTAACCCCTAACCCTACCTTTGTAGGAGCACATGCTGTTCTGTGCCTTTAACCCCTAACCCTACCTTTGTAGGAGCACATGCTGTTCTGTGCCTTTAACCCCTAACCCTACCTTTGTAGGAGCACATGCTGTTCTGTGCCTTTAACCCCTAACCCTACCTTTGTAGGAGCACATGCTGTTCTGTGCCTTTAACCCCTAACCCTACCTTTGTAGGAGCACATGCTGTTCTGTGCCTTTAACCCCTAACCCTACCTTTGTAGGAGCACATGCTGTTCTGTGCCTTTAACCCCTAACCCTACCTTTGTAGGAGCACATGCTGTTCTGTAGCCTTTAACCCCTAACCCTACCTTTGTAGGAGCACATGAGACCTGTGCCTTTAACCCCTAACCCTGAGCACCTGGAGGGGGGAACTGGGATTCTGGAATGACCTTGTCTGACTGGACCTTTGATAGGAGAGGTCCTGGAAGGCAGAGAACCCTAGTTTGAGGAGCAAATGTAAAATAAAAAGGTTGTCACCTGTTTGGTTAGGAGAGTGGCTGGCCTGTCCCTTTAGCCATGCCTAGGGAGCACATGCTAAAGGACTGTGCCTTTAAGAGAGGAAAGAAAATTTGAGGACAGAGAGAGTGAACCCCTAACCCTACCTTTGTAGAGGATGTGCCTTTAACCCCTAACCCTACCTTTGTAGGAGCACATGCTGTGCCTTTAACCCCTAGAGGGGGTAGTTTAACGAGAATAACAAGGTGAGGGGTTACAGTAGAAGAGATCAGACAGGGGTTAGCGAGAGAGGGGGTTACTGAGACCTCATAGCAGCTAACGTTAACGTGAGAGGAGCACCTGGACGGGGGGAACTGGGAGAGGGGTTCAGGAATGACCTTGTCTGACTGGAGTAGGGGATAGGGAGAGGGGGGAAGGCAGAGAGAGAAGGTTAGAGGTCAAGGGGGTAAAATAAAAGGTTAGTCAGAGTTTGGTTAGCGAGAGTGGCTGGCCGAGTTAGCGAGAGAGGGGATAGCGAGAGAGGGGGGAAGCGAGAGAGGGGGATAGCGAGAGAGGGGGATAGCGAGAGAGGGGGTTAGCGAGAGAGGGGGTTAGCGAGAGAGGGGGTTAGCGAGAGAGGAGGATAGCGAGAGAGGGGGATAGCAGAGAGAGGGGGGAAGCGAGAGAGGGAGGGGGGTTAGCGAGAGAGGAGGATAGCGAGAGAGGGGATAGCGAGAGAGGGGGTTAGCGAGAGAGGGGGTTAGCGAGAGAGGGGGTTAGCGAGAGAGGGGGATTAGCGAGAGAGGGGGTTAGCGAGAGAGGGGTTAGCGAGAGAGGGGGTTAGCGAGAGAGGGGTTAGCGAGAGAGGGGTTAGCGAGAGAGACAAGGGATAGAAGAAAAACACCATTAAAAATGTTAAAACAGCGTCAGGAAGACAAGCAGACGAAGAAATAAAGCAGGTTTACAAGAAGAGACAAATACTACAGACAATACTGTCAGCTCTAGCTAAAGGCTAAAGCTAAAGGCTAAAGGCTAGAAAGCTAAAGGCTAAAGCTAAAGGCTAAAGCTAAAGGCTAAAGCTAAAGGCTAGAAAGCTAAAGGCTAGAAAGCTAAAGGCTAAAGAAATAAAGCAGGGTTTACAAGAGACAAATAACCCCCTACAGACAATACTCTTAGCTAAAGGCTAAAGCTAAAGGCTAAAGGCTAGAAAGCTAAAGGCTAAAGGCTAGAAAGCTAAAGGCTAGAAAGCTAAAGGCTAAAAAAGCTAAAGGCTAAAAGCTAAAGGCTAAAAGCTAAAGGTTAGAGCTGCCGCTTTCAAGGAGCGGGACACTAATCCGGACGTTTAGAAAAATCGTCTCTGAAGCTCGTTGGATGTGGCAGGGGGCTTTCAAACTATTACGGACTACGAAGGGAAACCCAGCCGCGAGCTGCCCAGTGACGAGGGCCTACCAGACGAGCTAAATGCCTTTTATGTTCGCCTCGAGGCAAGCGACAATGAAGCATGCATGAGAGCACCAGCTGTTCCGGATGGCTGTGTGCTCACGCTCTCTGTAGCCGACGTGAGCAACACCTTTAAACAGGGCAACATTCCCAAGGCCGCGCAGGGCCAGACGGATTACCAGGACGGACGTGTCCTCAGGACGTGTCCTCAGGACGTGTCCTCAGATCATACGCTGACAAACTGGCAATCCCAGTGTCTCTAGCCCAGGGCCAGACGGATTACCCAGGCCAGTCCCAGTGTCTCTAGCCCAGCCCAGGGCCAGACGGATTACCCAGGCCAGTCCCAGTGTCTCTAGCCCAGCCCAGGGCCAGACGGATTACCATGGCGTGTAGAGAGCCATTCCAGATGTAGTCTAGGTGAGGTAATGTTACTAACAGTAGTGGACTAAACAGAGCCATTCCAGATGTATTCTAGGTGAGGTAATGTTACTAACAGTAGTGGACTAAACAGAGAGTCATTCCAGATGTAGTCTAGGTGAGGTAATGTTACTAACAGTAGTGGACTAAACAGAGCCATTCCAGATGTATTCTAGGTGAGGTAATGTTACTAACAGTAGTGGACTAAACAGAGAGTCATTCCAGATGTAGTCTAGGTGAGGTAATGTTACTAACAGTAGTGGACTAAACAGAGCCATTCCAGATGTAGTCTAGGTGAGGTAATGTTACTAACAGTAGTGGACTAAACAGAGCCATTCCAGATGTAGTCTAGGTGAGGTAATGTTACTAACAGTAGTGGACTAAACAGAGCCAGGATGTAGTCTAGGTGAGGTAATGTTACTAACAGTAGTGGACTAAACAGAGCCAGGATGTAGTCTAGGTGAGGTAATGTTACTAACAGTAGTGGACTAAACAGAGCCAGGATGTAGTCTAGGTGAGGTAATGTTACTAACAGTAGTGGACTAAACAGAGCCAGGATGTAGTCTAGGTGAGGTAATGTTACTAACAGTAGTGGACTAAACAGAGCCAGGATGTAGTCTAGGTGAGGTAATGTTACTAACAGTAGTGGACTAAACAGAGCCAGGATGTAGTCTAGGTGAGGTAATGTTACTAACAGTAGTGGACTAAACAGAGCCATTCCAGATGTATTCTAGGTGAGGTAATGTTGCTAACAGTAGTGGACTAAACAGAGCCATTCCAGATGTAGTCTAGGTGAGGTAATGTTACTAACAGTAGTGGACTAAACAGAGCCAGGATGTAGTCTAGGTGAGGTAATGTTACTAACAGTAGTGGACTAAACAGAGCCATTCCAGATGTAGTCTAGGTGAGGTAATGTTACTAACAGTAGTGGACTAAACAGAGCCAGGATGTAGTCTAGGTGAGGTAATGTTACTAACAGTAGTGGACTAAACAGAGCCAGGATGTAGTCTAGGTGAGGTAATGTTACTAACAGTACTGGACTAAACAGAGCCATTCCAGATGTATTCTAGGTGAGGTAATGTTACTAACAGTAGTGGACTAAACAGAGCCAGGATGTAGTCTAGGTGAGGTAATGTTACTAACAGTAGTGGACTAAACAGAGCCATTCCAGATGTAGTCTAGGTGAGGTAATGTTACTAACAGTAGTGGACTAAACAGAGCCATTCCAGATGTAGTCTAGGTGAGGTAATGTTACTAACAGTAGTGGACTAAACAGAGCCAGGATGTAGTCTAGGTGAGGTAATGTTACTAACAGTAGTGGACTAAACAGAGCCATTCCAGATGTAGTCTAGGTGAGGTAATGTTACTAACAGTAGTGGACTAAACAGAGCCATTCCAGATGTAGTCTAGGTGAGGTAATGTTACTAACAGTAGTGGACTAAACAGAGCCAGGATGTAGTCTAGGTGAGGTAATGTTACTAACAGTAGTGGACTAAACAGAGCCAGGATGTAGTCTAGGTGAGGTAATGTTACTAACAGTAGTGGACTAAACAGAGCCAGGATGTAGTCTAGGTGAGGTAAAGTAATCTAATCTACATTGTATTACCTGTTAGTAGCGCTGCCTGTCCAGCGGTGGGTCAGGGCGCCACCTGGCTGTGTGGAGGACAGCTGCACTGGGGGGGGTTCCTAGAGCCACGGGGCCAGTTTGTGGTTAGGGCTCAGGGCTCAGGGCTGGGCAAACAGGGGCAGGCTGGGAGAGGGGCTGGCAGCTGGCTGGGACCCTGTTGGCATTACTGAAGATGCTCGGAGCAGTGTGTGTGTGTGTGTGTGTGTGTGTGTGTGGTGGGGAGGTTGTCGTTCAGATTGGCAGGCCAAGGAGCAGGAGTCTGCCTGGATTTGATATGTTCTGACACTGCAGAGGAGGAGAGGAGGGAGGAGGAAGGAGGAAGAGGGAGGAGGAAGAGGAAGGAGGAGAAGAGGGAGGAGGAGAAGAGGAAGGAGAAGAAGAGGAAGAAGAGGAAGGAGAAGAAGAAGGAAGGAGAAAAAGAAGGAGAAGAGGAAGGAGAAGAAGAGGAAGGAGAAGAAGAGGAAGGAGAAGAAGGGGAAGGAAAGAAGAAGGAAGGAGAAAAAGAAGGAGAAGAGGAAGGAGAAGAAGAGGAAGGAGAAGAAGAGGAAGGAGAAGAAGGGGAAGGAGAAGAAGGGGAAGGAGAAGAAGGGGAAGGAGAAGAAGAAGGAAGGAGAAAAAGAAGGAGAAGAGGAAGGAGAAGAAGGAGTTAGGTTGGATACTCCTGTGTACTTTGATGTGAGTGTCAGACAACAGAACTTCTCCTACTTCCTCTTCCTCTCTTCCTCATCCTCTTCTAAAACCTTTCGGCTGGCTGGCTGGCTGCCTCCACACTTCTCCTGATCCAACCACTGACTAACACAGACGCAACACACTTAGTGACAGTGATCCTCCCTCCTTCCCAGGAGAATATCATGGGCACCAGGCAGTGTAGCGTCAGTCTGGTAATTCCACACCACCTCTAGGAGAACAGAATGTGTGTGTCTGTTTGTAAACACGGCCAAGAGCCCAGAGAGGAGAGATACCATTACGGTCACAGGTGTGTTAGTCCCCTCCTCAACTCTGATGACTGTGAGAACAGGGAACTCTAGTCGCTGTTATACAACAGGCTTAGAAAATGATCTGATTCCGTGGTAACAAAACCTCAGAGAGAGAGAGAAGCTAGGTAGAAGAGAGATAGGTGTTGGAATGTGGACTAGGTGTTGGGTTAGGTTTTGGATTAGGTGTTGTGGACTAGATGTTGGTATGTGGATTAGATGTTGGTATGTGGACTAGACCTTCAGATCACCATGTTGATAGTCTCTATAACTGATCTCTACAGCTGGTTGTGTTGGTATGTGGACTAGATGTTGGGACGCGGACTAGGTGTTGGTATGTGGACTAGACGTTCAGATCACCATGTTGATAGTCTCTATAACTGATCTCTACAGCTGGTTGTGTTGGTATGTGGACTAGACGTTGGTATGTGGACTAGACGTTGGTATGTGGACTAGACGTTGGTATGTGGACTAGACGTTGGTATGTGGACTAGACGTCACCATGTTGATAGTCTCTATAACTGATCTCTACAGCTGGTTGTGTTGGTATGTGGACTAGACGTTGGTATGTGGACTAGACGTTGGTATGTGGACTAGACGTTGGTATGTGGACTAGACGTTGGTATGTGGACTAGACGTTGGTCATGTTGATAGTCTCTATAACTGATCTCAGAGCACCATGTTGATAGTCTCTATAACTGGTCTCTGGACAGCTGGTTGTGTTGGTATGTGGATGTAGATGTTGGTGGGATGTGGATCACCATGTTGATAGTCTCTATAACTGGACTCTCTAGATGTTGTGTTGGTGTGGACTAGATGTTGGTATGTGGACTAGATGTTGGTATGTGGACTAGACGTTCAGATCAGAGTGTCTGAAAGGACAAGAGGCCGAAGACGTTCATGTTCACTGGGTGTGCAGGATTTTGTTCCAGCCCTTCACTAACATACCTGTTTCCAATGATGAACTAATCATGGTCATTCAGTCTGGTGGGACAGGTGTATCTGAAGCTGATGTGTTTCACAGCAGGGCTGGAATGAAAGCCTGCACCCCCCCCTGTGGCTCGTCAGGACCAGCGTGGGGTTTAGCCTAACAGCTAATCGACAGAGTGACAGAGGAGAGAGCACGACGACAACACAACAGGAAACTAACTTCACTGTACCCTAGGGAAAGGAAATGCTTGGCTCAGTCTCTTACACCTTATATAAACAACCCTGTACTAAAATAAACTAACTAGAAACAATTAGGAGACAGGAAAGAGGTGGATAGACTGGTCTGTCCTCTGACTAGCTAGGCTAACAACATATAACTAGCTAGTAGCTACCCTGCAGAACAGCTAGGCTAACAACATGTACCTAGCTAGTAGCTACCCTGCAGAACAGCTAGGCTAACAACATGTAACTAGCTAGCAGTTACCCTGCAGAACAGCTAGGCTAACAACATGTAACTAGCTAGCAGCTACCCTGCAGAACAGCTAGGCTAACAACATGTACCTAGCTAGTAGCTACCCTGCAGAACAGCTAGGCTAACAACATGTAACTAGCTAGCAGTTACCCTGCAGAACAGCTAGGCTAACAACATGTAACTAGCTAGTAGCTACCCTGCAGAACAGCTAGGCTAACAACATGTAACTAGCTAGTAGCTACCCTGCAGAACAGCTAGGCTAACAACATGTAACTAGCTAGTAGCTACCCTGCAGAACAGCTAGGCTAACAACATGTAACCAGCTAGTAGCTACCCTGCAGAACAGCTAGGCTAACAACATGTAACCAGCTAGTAGCTACTCTGTGTTGGGGACCCGGCTGTGGCTGTCTAAGACAGGAGATAAGTTAACTCTGCTACTGAGACCCACCCCTGACTCAAACCCTGCCCGATGATCAACTGTATCACTCCAACCAGTAAAAACAACCCATTGGCCTGGTGTGGGCACACTGCCCCCCGGCTCCATTGGTTCTCCCACCAGAGTTCAGCGGGTCAATTCTGTTCCATTTCCTCAATTAAAAAGGAAGTAGGCCTAAAAACTTAAGAATTCTAATTTTTTTTTTTAACGTAATTTCCTTGATTTCTCACGTGCTCTTTCCTCACCACCTTCTCAAAACCAATTAGATGAGAAGATCAGAGAGGGGGAGGGACATCTAAACCTTCTCAAAACCAATTGAATGATGTTGTCTCAGGGGGCCCCTCCTGCCTGGGAAACGATGTCAGGTAAAACACAAGAGCTGACACTGGGCCAAGGCTGCCGGGCTGAGCCGGGGGCCAAGGCTGCCGGGCTGAGCCGGGGTCCAAGGCTGCCGGGCTGAGCCGGGGGCCAAGGCTGCCGGGCTGAGCCGGGGGCCAAGGCTGCCGGGATGAGCCGGGGGCCAAGGCTGCCGGGCTGAGCCGGGGGCCAAGGCTGCCGGGCTGAGCCGGGGGCCAAGGCTGCCGGGCTGAGCCGGGGGCCAAGGCTACTTGCGTTACCACGGAAACCTCCAGATAATAGCAGCATTGTGTTGTTGTTGTTCTTCTAAAATGGTTCAGACCACAACAACAGAACATCTAACCCGAGGCAGAGAATCTATTGGCTCTTCAGAGGGCCAAAAGGGGAGGGTTCAAATAGAGGACAGCCAATAGTGTCAGTCCTGGTAGATTAGACATCAATATCAACAGAATTCTAAAAACTGGGTATTATGTTGATGTGTATTATTATTTTACCTCTTTTTAACTAGGCAAGTCAGTTAAGAACAAATTCTAATTTCTTTGTTTACTGAGGGTGCTATCCTCAGATAATAGCAATCGTTGGCTTTCGCCGTAAAGCATTTTTGAAATCTGACATATTGGCTGGATTGACAACAAGTGTAGCTTTAATTTGGCGCTCTGCATTTTCACTGGATGTTGGCCAGTGAAAAGGTTAAGAGATTTTAAGAACAAATTCTTATTTTCAATGACGGCCTAGGAGGGTTAACTGGGTTAACTAGCTGCCTGTTCAGGGGGCAGAACGACAGATTTGTACCTTGTCAACTCGGGGATTTGAACTTGTAACCTTTCGGTTACAAGTCCACCGCTCTAACCACTAGGCTACGCTGCCGCCCCAAATGATGTTGATGATGTCTAAAAATAGGTTCTTACCTGTTGACCAGCCCCTGTATCTTAGCCTCCGTCCACTTCACTCTCTCTCGCGCTCTTCCATCCACTGTTCTGTCTTCTATGGGCTGGTTCCCTGTAGAGGCAGAGTGGGGAGGGAGACGTTAGTTCCTGTCTATTTACACCACACAAGGGCCTTGTGTTCCTGGGGGGGGCGGCTCCGACTATTGGGTCCTGTCTCTGGGGCTCCTGACCAGAACATGTTTCTATTCCGTAATAGGGTGCGCCCCGCCCCTACGTAGCACCCCCCCACCCCCTACGTAGTGCACCCCCCCCCTACGTGGTGCACCCCACCCCCTACGTGGTGCACCCCCCTACGTGGTGCACCCCCCCTACGTGGTGCACCCCCCCCCTACGTGGTGCACCCCGCCCCCTACGTGGTGCACCCCGCCCCCTACGTGGTGCACCCCACCCCCTACGTGTGCACCCCACCCCCTACGTAGTGCACCCACCCCGCCCCCCCCCTACGTAGTGCACCCCACCCCCCCCCCGTAGTGCACCCCACCCCCTACGTCCCACCCCCTACGTCAACCCACCCCCTACGTAGTGCACCCCACCCCCTACGTAGTGCACCCCACCCCCCCCGTAGTGCACCCCACCCCTACGTACGTGTGCCCCCCCCTACCCCCACCCCCTACGTAGTGCACCCCACCCCCTACGTGGTGCACCCCACCCCCTACGTAGTGCACCCCAACCCCTACGTAGTGCACCCTACCCCCTATGTAAGGTATTGCTACTTTAGTCCAGGCTCCGATACTTGGTTCTGGGGTTGGAGCCTTGTTTAAGCCAACGATTAATACGTTTTCAGTCTAACCCCCGTCTCTGCCTATAAAGAGGGAGAGTTGGAGGGTGAGGTCTTTCTGGAGAAGCAGGTCGAGGGTGGGGAACTCAAAGTTTGTTGACTTCAGGGTCACCAAGGGAACAACAAGGCCAGTCTGACACCAAGCAGCTTCACGACACTACCGCCCCCTCCACCACAGTACACTACCGCCCCCTCCACCACAGACACAGTACACTACCGCCCCCTCCACCACAGACACAGTGGTACCGCCCCCTCCACCACACTACACTGCCCCCCACCACCACAGCCCCCTCCACCACAGACACACTGCTACTTTACCGCCCCCTCCACCACAGACACACTACACTACCGCCCCCTCCACCACAGACACACTCACTACCGCCCTCCACCACAGACACACTACACTACCGCCCCTCCACCACAGACACACTACACTACCGCCCCCTCCACCACAGACACACCACACTACCGCCCCTCCACCACAGACACACCCACTACCGCCCCCTCCACCACAGACACACTACACTACCGCCCCTCCACCACAGACACACTACACTACCGCCCCTCCACCACAGACACACTACACTACCGCCCCCTCCACCACAGACACACTACACTACCGCCCCCTCCACCACAGACACACTACACTACCGCCCCCTCCACCACCACAGACACACTACACTACCGCCCCCTCCACCACAGACACACTACACTACCGCCCCCTCCACCACAGACACACTACACTACCGCCCCCTCCACCACAGACACACTACACTACCGCCCCTCCACCACAGACACACTACACTACCGCCCCCTCCACCACAGACACACTACCGCCCCCTCCACCACAGACACACTACTGCCCCCTCCACCACAGACACAGGCCATTAGCTTCCTTCAACCACATTTAGCTACTGAATGGGGCCCCAGGCCATTAGCTTCCTTCAACCACATTTAGCTACTGAATGGGGCCCCAGGCCATTAGCTTCCTTCAACCACATTTAGCTACTGAATGGGGCCCCAGGCCATTAGCTTCCTTCAACCACATTTAGCTACTGAATGGGACCCCAGGCCATTAGCTTCCTTCAACCACATTTAGCTACTGAATGGGGCCCCAGGCCATTAGCTTCCTTCAACCACATTTAGCTACTGAATGGGGCCCCAGGCCATTAGCTTCCTTCAACCACATTTAGCTACTGAATGGGGCCCCAGGCCATTAGCTTCCTTCAACCACATTTAGCTACTGAATGGGGCCCCAGGCCATTAGCTTCCTTCAACCACATTTAGCTACTGAATGGGGCCCCAGGCCATTAGCTTCCTTCAACCACATTTAGCTACTGAATGGGGCCCCAGGCCATTAGCTTCCTTCAACCACATTTAGCTACTGAATGGGGCCCCAGGCCATTAGCTTCCTTCAACCACATTTAGCTACTGAATGGGGCCCCAGGCCATCAGCTTCCTTCAACCACATTTAGCTACTGAATGGGGCCCCAGGCCATCAGCTTCCTTCAACCACATTTAGCTACTGAATGGGGCCCCTGGCCATTAGCTTCCTTCAACCACATTTAGCTACTGAATGGGGCCCCAGGCCATTTGCTTCCTTCCCTAACCTTTCACCCCTGAAGTTCAAGTCTACAGAGGTCAGAGTCAGGGTGACTCCAAGAACAACATGTTAAACACATTCAAACATCAGACTTCCACCAGGGGAGCGAATAAACACTTAAGTGTGTATTGAAAGTGAATCGACCACATAAAAATGGCTGCCTGGGAGTGAGAGCAGAGCCAGGCTACATAGAAAGGCTAACACGCCCGCTAACCTCCACAACGTGTTGGGATGCATCCACACAACAGAATACTCTCCTGGGAGTGAGAGCAGAGCCAGGCTACATAGAAAGGCTAACACGCCCGCTAACCTCCACAACGTGTTGGGATGCATCCACACTCACACCATGAACAATAAGTCAGTGTCTGGCGGCGCGTGGCTAATGTAGCATTCAGCCATGATGACATCAGCCTTCATTAGCATGAGGATGATTATGTCATAGAGGCTGGCTGCTGGTTCCTCTGTCCAGGAAAAGTTCTCCTGATAATTAGCGCAGGGGGTGAACTACAGGCCCGTAGGACACAGGCCTATAGGGGGTATGTTATACAGGCCTATAGGGGTATGTTAGACAGAGGACAGGGTAGGGATGGGGGTCAGAGGACGGAGTAGGACCTGGGGGATGGGGTAGGACCTGTGGGATGGGGGTCAGGATAGAAGCTGGGGGTCAGGGTAGGACCTGGGGGATTGAAAGAGGGGTGGGTAGGGGGTCAGGGTAGCACCTGGGGGATTGGAAGAGGGGTGGGTAGTAGCTGGGGGATTGGAAGAGGGGTGGCTAGGGGGTCAGGGTAGGACCTGGGGGATTGGAAGAGGGGTGGCTAGGGGTCAGGGTAGCACCTGGGGGATTGGAAGAGGGGTGGGTAGTAGCTGGGGGTATTGGAAGAGGGGTGGCTAGGGGGTCAGGGTAGTAGCTGGGGGATTGGAAGAGGGGTGGCTAGGGGGTCAGGGTAGTAGCTGGGGGATTGGAAGAGGGGTGGGTAGGAGGGGGTCAAGTCAGGGTAGCACCTGGGGGATTGGAAGAGGGGTGGGTAGGAGCTGGAGATAGGAACGGGGGTGGCTAGGGGGTCAGGGTAGCACCTGGGGGATTGGAAGAGGGGTGGGTAGGACCTGGGGGATTGGAAGAGGGGTGGCTAGGGGGTCAGGGTAGCACCTGGGGGATTGGAAGAGGGGGTGGCTGGGGGATTGGAAGTGGGTAGCTGGGGGATTGGAAGAGGGGTGGGTAGTAGCTGGGGGGAAGAGGGTTGCTGAAAGAGGGGTGGGTAGTAGCTGGGGGATTGGAAGAGGGGTGGGTAGTAGCTGGAGATAGGAACAGGGGTGGGTAGTAGCTGGGGGATTGGAAGAGGGGTGGGTAGGGGGTCAGGGTAGCACCTGGGGGATTGGAAGAGGGGTGGTAGTAGCTGGGGGATTGGAAGAGGGGTGGGTAGGACCTGGGGGATTGGAAGAGGGGTGGCTAGGGGGTCAGGGTAGGAGCTGGGGGATTGGAAGAGGGGTGGGTAGTAGCTGGGGGATTGGAAGAGGGGTGGGTAGTAGCTGGAGATAGGAACAGGGGTGGGTAGTAGCTGGGGGATTGGAAGAGGGGTGGGTAGTAGCTGGGGGAGATAGGAACAGGGGGTGGCTAGGGGGTCAGGGTAGCACCTGGGGGATTAGAAGAGGGGTGGGTAGCACCTGGGGGATTGGAAGAGGGGTGGCTAGGGGGTCAGGGTAGCACCTGGGGGATTGGAAGAGGGGTGGGTAGGAGCTGAAGATAGGAACGGGTTGGCTAGGGGGGGGTCACAGGTCTTTTGTCTCCACATGAACTGTACGACTACAATGAGCTACACAAACAGCCGTCCACAACAGAAGTGTGACAGTAGGTTAGCCTTTATAACAGCAGCGCTGACTCAGCAGGGGGGCCTGGCCGCTCGGTTGCTACATTACAACGGAACTGCATGTGCTGCTTGTACCAGACTTTACCTCCAGTATGCACGCACACATTGATGTCCTCCCCCTCTACACACACACACACACACACACAGGAAAAGGCCAGGCAGGCACACACACAGGTCCAGGGCTCTATAAAACCACACACAGGTCCAGGGCTCTATAAATAAACCACACACAGGTCCAGGGCTCTATAAATAAACCACACACAGGTCCAGGGCTCTATAAATAAACCACACACAGGTCCAGGGTTCTATAAATAAACCACACACAGGTCCAGGGCTCTATAAATAAACCACACACAGGTCCAGGGCTCTATAAATAAACCACACAGGTCCAGGGCTCTATAAATAAACCACACACAGGTCCAGGGCTCTATAAATAAACCACACAGGTCAGGGCTCTATAAATAAACCACACACAGTCCAGGGCTCTATAAATAAACCACACACAGGGCTCTATAAATAAACCACCAGGGGCTCTATAAATAAACCACACACAGGTCCAGGGCTCTATAAATAAACCACACACAGGTCCAGGGCTCTATAAATAAACCACACAGTTCAGGGCTCTCCAGGGCTCTATAAATAAACCACACCAGGGCTCTATAAATAAACCACACACAGTCCAGGGCTCTATAAATAAACCACACACAGGTCCAGGGCTCTATAAATAAACCACACACAGGTCCAGGGCTCTATAAATAAACCACACACAGGTCCAGGGCTCTATAAATAAACCACACACAGTCCAGGGCTCTATAAATAAACCACACACAGTCCAGGGCTCTATAAACAGGTCCAGGGCTCTATAAATAAACCATAGGGCTCTATAAATAAACCACACAGTTCCAGGGCTCTATAAATAAACCACACAGTTCCAGGGCTCTATAAATAAACCACACACAGGTTCCAGGGCTCTATAAATAAACCACACACAGTTCCAGGGCTCTATAAATAAACCACACACCAGGGCTCTATAAATAAACCACACAGGTCCAGGGCTCTATAAATAAACCACACACAGTTCCAGGGCTCTATAAATAAACCACACACGTCAGGGGCTCTATAAATAAACCACACACAGTTCCAGGGCTCTATAAATAAACCACACAGTTCCAGGGCTCTATAAATAAACCACACACGTCCAGGGCTCTATAAATAAACCACACACAGTTCCAGGGCTCTATAAATACACCACACAGTTCCAGGGCTCTATAAATAAACCACACAGTTCCAGGGCTCTATAAATAAACCACACAGTGGGCTCTATAAATAAACCACAGTTTGGGCTCTATAAATAAACCACACAGGGCTTGTAAATAAACCATTGGGCTCTATAAATAAACCACACAGTTCCAGGGCTCTAAAATAAACCAACAGTTCCAGGGCTCAGTTCACTCTAAAAAAACCACACAGGGGCTCTAAAAAAACCAAGATGTGCTCCCGAGAGGCACAGAGGTCTACGGTCTCTGCGTCTCAGAACAAGAGGTGTCACTACAGACCCTGGTTCGAATCCAGGCTGTATCACATCCGGCCGTGATTGGGAGTATCGTGGGGCGGCGCACAATTGGCTCCGGCGTCGTTCAGGTTTGACCTGGTTTATCCTGCTCACTAATAAACTCTCCTGTCAAAACAAAGACCATTTATCCTGCTCACTAATAAACTCTCCTGTCAAAACAAAGACCATTTATCCTGCTCACTAATAAACTCCACTGACAAAACAAAGACCAGTCAGTTCATTTATCCTGCTCACTAATAAACTCCACTGACAAAACAAAGACCAGTCAGTTCATTTATCCTGCTCACTAATAAACTCTCCTGTCAAAACAAAGACCATTTATCCTGCTCACTAATAAACTCCCTGTCAAAACAAAGACCAGTCAGTTCATTTATCCTGCTCACTAATAAACTCCACTGACAAAACAAAGACCAGTCAGTTCATTTATCCTGCTCACTAATACACTCCCCAGTCAAAACAAAGACAGGTCAGTTCATTTATCCTGCTCCCTAATACACTCCCCAGTCAAAACAAAGACCATTTATCCTGCTCACTAATACACTCCCCAGTCAAAACAAAGACCATTTATCCTGCTCACTAATACACTACCCAGTCAAAACAAAGACCATTTATCCTGCTCACTAATACACTCCCCAGTCAAAACAAAGACCATTTATCCTGCTCACTAATACACTCCCAGTCAAAACAAAGACAGGTCAGTTCATTTATCCTGCTCACTAATACACTCCCCAGTCAAAACAAAGACCATTTATCCTGCTCACTAATACACTCCCCAGTCAAAACAAAGACCATTTCATTTATCCTGCTCCCTAATACACTACCCAGTCAAAACAAAGACAGGTCAGTTATACACCACTAGGTTTTAAGAGTTTGAAAGAAGTTTATTATTTCAGAAATGTAAATACTGTGGACCCGTCTACCAGCGTTAGGGTCAACTCCATTTATCTAGCTAGGGACCCATCTACCAGCGTTAGGGTCAACTCCATTTATCTAGCTAGGGACCCGTCTACCAGCGTTAGGGTCAACTCCATTTATCTAGCTAGGGACCCGTCTACCAGCGTTTGGGTCAACTCCATTTATCTAGCTAGGGACCCGTCTACCAGGGTTTGGGTCAACTCCATTTATCTATCAGGAAATACACTAAAAAAGGTTTTTCCATTCAGAATTGTTTTTGTTTTTTTAAAGGGTCAACTCCATTTATCTAGCTAGGGACCAGTCTACCAGGGTTTGGGTCAACTCCATTTATCCTAGCTAGGGACCCGTCCATCTACCAGGGTTTGGGTCAACTCCATTTATCTAGCTAGGGACCAGTCTACCAGCGTTTGGGTCAACTCCATTTATCTAGCTAGGGACCCGTCTACCAGGGTTTGGGTCAACTCCATTTATTCTACTTTGGGGACCACTAAAAAAAGTTCTTGTTTTTGTTTTTTTAAAGGAATTTGTTTGGATAGACTGGAATTGACAGCGTTGGACCAGTAACCGATATGGGTCAGATCCTCCATTTCATCTAGCCCTTGAGCAAGGCACCAACCAGCATTTTCATCTACAGGGTTGTGGGTAGGAAAGTAACTGACACCATTTTCAAACTTCAGGAAATACACTAAAAAGGTTTGGACCAGTAACCGAAGGTCAGATCCCCGAATGACCAGGTAAAGAAATGACAAAATCTATCGATGTGCCCTTGAAAAAATTGCTTCATCTACTAAGCGACTAAAATGCGTGTTTTTACCATTCAGAATTGTTTTTGCATTTTTTGTGAAAGGTAAAGTATGATCACATTTATAGTAACGTATGATCACATTTATAGTAACGTATGATCGCGTGTATAGTAAAGTATGATCGCGTGTATAGTAAAGTATGATCGCGTGTATAGTAAAGTATGATCGCGTGTATAGTAAAGTATGATCGCGTGTATAGTAAAGTATGATCACATGTATAGTAAAGTATGATCATGTATAGTAAAGTATGATCGCGTGTATAGTAAACTATGATCACATCTATAGTAAACTATGATCACATGTATAGTAAAGTATGATCACATGTATAGTAAAGTATGATCACATATATAGTAAAGTATGATCACGTGTATAGTAAAGTATGATCACGTGTATAGTAAAGTATGATCACGTGTATAGTAAAGTATGATCACATGTATAGTAAAGTATGATCGCGTGTATAGTAAAGTATGATCACGTGTATAGTAAACTATGATCACGTGTATAGTAAACTATGATCACATGTATAGTAAAGTATGATAACATAATAGTAAAGTATGATCACGTGTATAGTAAAGTATGATCACATTTATAGTAACGTAAACACTGCAAGTCGCTGTTTCCAATGGATGTTTTGCCGTTTTGTTTCATAGCTAGTCAATTAATAGCACAAAGTCAAAGAACGACAAATCCTAAATAAGCCGAGTCCACCTCGCGCTGCAACACTTCCTGTCAAGAGCAGAGTGAAAGATTCATTTATTTATTTTTAGAAGCGCTGCCCACGGGCATACAAGTTGGTCTAATTGACTTGAAAAGAAAGTCTACTGAAATTAGACTTTGTCCTCGTGTTTCTTGGTCTAGTTATATTGTTTAGTTTAGTTTACAAGCTACAAGTTTACAAGTTAAGAGAAGACTCTTCTTCTACTAGTCAGACTTAATCTCACAGAGGTATAAACACAAGGCATGTTACCGTGGTAACCTGCAGGCGACAAAAACAAGTGTTTGACTCAAAGGTGATATTTTGGTAAATAGACAAAAAAAAATGAAATTAAAGAACATTTCTATATCTACCTCTTACTCATAAAACATTACAGAGCATACTGATCTGTTTTTTGTGTGTTTTACTGGTATAATTTTAGGGCCCCAAAAGTATTTTGGCTGGTATTTTTAATGATCTATTTGCCACAGTGGCTGGTGGACCCAAAATAACATTTTATAGCCTGGCAACAATTGATTTATATTTGAGGATTGTGACCAAAACAGGGTTTGCCATACCTACTACATGTCACCTAGTACATGATGTACTATGGGCCTGGGCAGAGCCAATGAGCATGTTGACACATGATGTACTATGGGCCTGGGCAGAGCCAATGAGCATGTTGACCACATAGAGATGTTAAAAGGAGCTTCGTGCAATATTTGTTGTGGCAGCAAATCTCTTGGTGTCAAATTAACTGGGGCTGAGAGTTTTAGTACAGCGCACTAAGGGATTGTGCACGGATTGTGCCACAGACAATTAACGTGCAGCTCAGGCCCAGTCAATTTGACAAGAGATTTCCTGCCCCCCCCACCCCCCACACACACACAAAAAAAAAAAAAAAAATCAGAACAGAAACGTGGGAAAACAGTCTACCGGTACCTGTAGCCCCCACCTCCCACTAGTACAGCAGGCGTGAGGCTGGAGCGACACCGCGCGCAAACTAGCCGGCGACACCGCGCGCAAACTAGCCAGAGACACCGCGCGCAAACTAGCCAGAGACAACGCGCGCAAACTAGCCAGAGACACCGCGCGCAAACTAGCCAGAGACAACGCGCGCAAACTAGCCAGAGACAACGCGCGCAAACTAAAGACACTAGCCAGAGACACCGCGCGCAAACTAGCCAGAGACAACGCGCGCAAACTAGCCAGAGACAACGCGCGCAAACTAGCCAGAGACACCGCGCGCAAACTAGCCAGAGACACCGCGCGCAAACTATTGGCAGTTGGCATCCAATGTTATGGCGCATTACCGCCATCTACTGTACTGGACCCGGCCTCCCGCCTATGTACTGAACTAATAGGTTTAAAAAAAAAAATGGACCAATAGAAGTATAGAGAGGCGTTCCTGCAGATACAGGAACGCCCCGATTTGCTGGCTGCAGTGGCACCCTTCTAGAGTCAGCTAGCCAAACGTTAAGAGTTTAAAGGCCTAAACTAGTCTGAAAGGAAAATAGAGGGTTTGATCTGCCGTTAGCTGGCAGCTTAACATGGGCCACTGTACCGACTAGCTCTGCAAACACAGCTCACTAGCAAACATATCCCATGTTTTAAAAATGTATATATTAACTTACTACTTTAGGAAGCGCTTGTTTGGTTTGATAAAAGTGCAGTTAAAAACCCGATAACTAGCTAGCTAGGCTACTCCTGTGCATAAAACCCCTTGTTGTTAGCTTAGCTAACAGGGACAATAACTTGCTGGCTATCAAAACAACCCAAGGACAAATAAGAGATGTTGCACACTAAAAAATTGTAAAAAAAAGTTATTTGTTAATAAACCTGTGCCATGGTTTACAGTGAGGACGTTCATGATTTATTTTTATTTTACAGATTCCGCAGCCGCGTATCCTAGCGACGACCTGGGTTGGATTTATGCTAACTAGCAGTTAGCATAAACTAACAAAAACACCTTTTAACTAGCTATGGTAAAAACAGCAAACAGTTAAAAGGACAAATCTTAACATATTTGTGTTGGCAGTATTGATGAAACTAAGTTACCGAAGAAAAATCGGCTTATATTTGACGCCATTTAAATTCTGCACCACCGACTGCAGCATTTAGTTAGCCAACGTTAGCGTTAATAGTTTCAGACCGGGTCATCCACATACCGGTAATAATAAACTAATCAAATCGTACAGTGCATTTCAATCTAACCTTTCGATACTTTAATTTTAAAAAACAAGACCTTTCGTCATTTTCTTCCTTGAAAAAACACACTACCGCGTAACTACCGACTATGAAGCTAACACGTTAATACAAGCAGGCTAATATGCTAACACGTTAATACAAGCGGGCATAATGGCTAGCATGCTAACATGCTAACACGTTAATACAAGCGGGCATAATGGCTAGCATGCTAACATGCTAACACGTTAATACAAGCGGGCACAATGGCTAACATGCTAACATGCTAACACGTTAATACAAGCAGGCTAATATGCTAACATGCTAACACGTTAATACAAGCGGGCTCAATGGCTAACATGCTAACATGCTAACAAGCTTTCCCCAGTTGCCCGGCGAGCTGCGTAACACATCGATACTGGCTAGGGGGTGAAAAAGCACGATTACACAACCTGGAAAACGTCTTTAATAAAAAAGAGCCTTACCTCATAACATGTAAAGTGGAAATGGAAACCGGCTGTAAAAAAAAAAAAAAAAAGGCTAAAAGAAATTCAATGCATTTTTTGTCGCTTTTACAAGGAGAGCCATTTGTCCTGTGCGATCAGCCATTTCCTTCACTCGCAAACCTTTTTTTGATTTTTTTTTTATGTTGCTGCTGCTGCTGCTTTGCCCCTCTTCTCGCTGTGTGTATTCGGGGGGCTGCAGGAAATGAGTTGCACCACTTCCTCTCGAAGGCGCAGAGACACACAGAGACACACAGAGAGACACACACACAGACCCAAAATGGTCGCTTTGGAGTAGAGCACTGCGAAGTGCCAAAAGTCTAGTTTCTCTGGAGTTATAGTAGCAAGCTACAGTTTACCTGGTCACTTAGTGTTGCGTGAAGAAATACACTACTTCAATTTCTATAGGGTTTGTTTTTAGAGTTCTTAAGTTGATTAACAGTACCATTCACACAGCTGTAGGTGCAAGGGTTACCAAAGTCCAAGAGCTGATAAGAGAGTAAGTTCTTATCAGCAAGTTATTGACAACAAAATAATAGCGCTAATCAAATCACATTTGGTTTGTTACATGCGCCCAATGCAACAGTGTGATGCTTCCTTTACAAGCCCTTAAAACCAACAATGCTGTTAAGGAAAATAAGTGTTAAGTTAAAAAAAAAAAAAAATACAAGGTGATCAACTAAACACAAATGCATCTTTTGTCAAATATGTCTGAGTGTTGAAGTGTGCACCTGGCTATCTATACATTAAAAAAATATATTTTTAAAATGGTGCCGCCTGCTTAAAAGAAGGAATTTGAAATTAAGTACTTAAGTACTTTTGATACTTAAGTATATTTAGAACCAAATACTTTTACTCAAAGTAGTATTTTACTGGGTGACTTTTACTTGAGAAACTTTCTATTAAGTTATCTATACTTTTACCACCACTGGAAAATAGCCTAAAACTAGTGTGAAGTTGAGTTATCAGGGGGGGTGTCGGACAGAGATGGTGACAGACTGTCTATACAAGATAATACTCAGATCATAGATGAAGGTGGGGAAAGAGAGATGACGTCCTGGTGAAGCTCCTATTAATGACAGCAACACTCCCCCGGTCAGAAGATACTATCGTTGATAGGCGCTAAGGGTAGTTAGCGTCTATGAATGGCATAACTCAGACCCTTGTGTGTGTGTGACAGAACACAATGAGGTGACCATTGACCTGCCTGCAACAAAAAATAACTCCTCTCCCTTATCTCACTATCTCTTCAACTCTGTGAGAGTATGTCACAGATAGACAGAGGGACACGGGTAGAGAGAGCGACAGACGGTCTGTAGACTGTGACTCCTACAACTATAAACTAGTCTTTCGACTGTCAACACTACAACTATAAACTGGTCTTTAGACTGCGACTCCTACATCTATAAACTAGTCTTTCGACTGTCAACACTACAACTATAAACTGGTCTTTCGACTGTCAACACTACAACTATAAACCAGTCTTTAGACTGTCAACACTACAACTATAAACTGGTCTTTAGACTGAATCCTGCAACTATAAACAGGTCTTTAGACTGTCAACACTACAACTAGTCTTTAGACTGCGAATCCTACAACTATAAACTGGTCTTTAGACTGAATCCTGCAACTATAAACTAGTCTTTAGACTGTCAACACTACAACTATAAACCGGTCGGACAGACAGAAAAAAGGATCAGTCATGAACTATTATCTGAAAATACACTACCCAAAAATAGCTTCACAACATCACCTGCTATTTCGGATAAGGTTTCATCTCCTTGCGTCTGTCCCTGTTCCTCCAGGATTCTGCGATCGTAAATGTGTTTTTTTTTTTCCCCCCAAATCAACAATTCCCCGCATATTACGCAAGAGTTTACAAATCTAATCAATTACTGTATAAAACAGTCAAATCGTCACAATCGTGTCGCATAAAACTGACCCATCACCGCACGACAAAAAAGAGGGCTCGCAATTTCAACCAATCACTGCACAATTTACCGCATAATATGGTTGAATCAAGTCAATAAACTTTTTCCCTCGTCAGCGCATTTGTGATAAATTGAACAAAATAATTGCATACTGCCATGCAAAATATCAACATTTCCGCAGCAAAATCAAGCATTTTTTTGTCCGCAAATATCACACAAAAAAAACCTCCACGAAAATCCTGGCAGGACTGGTCTTTCCTATAGCTGAAGATCTGATGAGTTAGGTTCGGCGTAGAGAGGTAGAGTATTGTGTTGATTGAATATTACCAGGAGAGAAAAAAAAACCCACTAGAATATAGATGTGTTTTAATGAGATCAAATCACATTTTATAGACCAACAGTAAAATGCTTTACTTACTGGGTATTTTTTCCAACAATACAGATAAAACAATATATAGAAATAGTAACAATAACAAGTTTGAATAACATGGTTCTATACAGAGAGTACCAGTACTGAGTCCATGTACCCCTACATTAGTAATGAATACACAGTGAATAACAAGTTAAAATAACATGGTTATATTGTGTGTGTGTGTGTGTGTGTGATTGTAAGTATGTGTGTGTGTGTGTTGGGGTGTCATTGTAAGTATGTGTGTGTGTGTGGGGTGTCATTGTAAGTATGTGTGTGTGTGTTGGGGTGTCATTGTAAGTATGTGTGTGTGTGTTGGGGTGTCATTGTAAGTATGTGTGTGTGTGTGTGGTTGGTGTCATTGTAAGTATGTGTGTGGGTGTGTGTGTGTGTTGGGGTGTCATTGTAAGTATGTGTGTGGTGTGTGTGTGTGTGTTGGGGTGTCATTGTAAGTATGTGTGTGTGTGTGTGTGTGTTGGGGTGTCATTGTAAGTGTGTGTGTGTGTGTGTGTTGGGGTGTCATTGTAAGTGTGTGTGTGTGTTGGGGTGTCATTGTAAGTGTGTGTGTGTGTGTGTTGGGGTGTCATTGTAAGTAAGTGTGTGTGTGTGTGTGTCATTGTAAGTGTGTGTGTGTGTGTGTGTTGTAAGTATGTGTGTGTGTGTGTGTGTGTGTGTGGGGCGTCATTGTAAGTATGTGTGTGTGTGTGTGTGTGTGTGTGTTGGGGCGTCATTGTAAGTATGTGTGTGTGTGTGTGTGTGTGTGTGTGTGGGGCGTCATTGTAAGTATGTGTGTGTGTGTGTGTGTGTGTGTGTGTGTGTGTGTGTGTGTGTGTTGTGTTGGGCGTCATTGTAAGTATGTGTGTGTGTGTGTGTGTGTGTGTATGGGCGTCATTGTGTATGTGTGTGTGTGTGTGTGTGTTGTGTGTGGGGCGTCATTGTAAGTATGTGTGTGTGTGTGTGTGTGTTGGGGGCGTCATTGTAAGTATGTGTGTGTGTGTGTGTGTGGGGCGTCATTGTAAGTATGTGTGTGTGTGTGTGTGTGTTGTTGGGGGCGTCATTGTAAGTATGTGTGTGTGTGTGTGTGTGTGTGTGTGTGTGTGTGTGTGTGGGTTGGGGCGTCATTGTAAGTATGTGTGTGTGTGTGTGTGTGTGTGTGTGTGTGTGTGGTGTGCGTCATTGTAAGTATGTGTGTGTGTGTGTGTGTGTGTTGGGGCGTCATTGTAAGTATGTGTGCCAAGAGTCAGTGCTAGTTAGTTTTTTTTTTTTACAGGGTCTATGTAGGCAGTCTGGGTAGCCATTTATCAATCCTGTTTATCAGTCTTATGACTGGTGGATCTATTCCTTTTCCTCAGGTGGGACCCGTTCTGTTGTCGTCGACTGGTGGATCTATTCCTTTTCCTCAGGTGGGAACCGTTCTGTTGTCGTCTGGTGGTCTATTCCTTTTCCTCAGGTGGGAACCGTTCTGTGTTGTCGTCGACTGGTGGATCTATTCCTTTTCCTCAGGTGGGACCCGTTCTGTTGTCGTCGACTGGTGGATCTATTCCTTTTCCTCAGGTGGGAACCGTTCTGTTGTCGTCGACTGGTGGATCTATTCCTTTTCCTCAGGTGGGAACCGTTCTGTTGTCGTCGACTGGTGGATCTATTCCTTTTCCTCAGGTGGGAACCTCTCTGCTGTTGTCGACTGGTGGTGGATCTATTCCTTTTCCTCAGGTGGGACCGTTCTGTTGTCGTCGACTGGTGGATCTATTCCTTTTCCTCAGGTGGGACCGTTGTCGGGACCGTTGTCGACTGGTGGATCTATTCCTTTTCCTCAGGTGGGACCGTTGTCGTCGACTGGTGGATCTATTCCTTTTCCTCAGGTGGGAACCGTTCTGTTGTCATCGACTGGTGGATCTATTCCTTTTCCTCAGGTGGGACCGTTGTCGTCGACTGGTGGATCTATTCCTTTTCCTCAGGTGGGAACTGTTCTGTTGTCATCGACTGGTGGATCTATTCCTTTTCCTCAGGTGGGACCCGTTCTGTTGTCGTCGACTGGTGGATCTATTCCTTTTCCTCAGGTGGGACCGTTGTTGTCTATTCCTTTTCCTCAGGTGGGAACCGTTCTGTTGTCGTCGACTGGTGGATCTATTCCTTTTCCTCAGGTGGGAACCGTTCTGTTGTCGTCTGGTGGTCTATTCCTTTTCCTCAGGTGGGAACCGTTCTGTTGTCGTCGACTGGTGGGTCCATATTTTTCATCCGATTAAAATGGGCATTACGTGGACGAATCATTGAAGCTCATGTTTGTCAGTTTGGTCAACTAATTTAAACATTTACCTAACTAGTTTAGCTGTATCACATCCGACCGTGAATGGGAGTCCCATAGGGCGGTGCACAATTGACCCAGCGTCGTCCGTCATTGTTAATAAGAATTTGTTCTTAACTCACTTGCCAAGTTAAATAGCTGAATAAAAATAAATAAAGCTACAGACATTTGTTAGCCTCGTTCCTCCATCTCCCTCTTTTACCAGAAGCCTAAAAACCTAATCTTGGCATCGAACCTTCCTTGCAGATCCTGCACTTGACTAGTATGATAGGCGACTTCAATTAAAAGTTCCTAAAAACCATCGTAAAACTAGTCGAGGCATAGCTGATCCGACAGAACAACACGTTAAGAAGGTCAAAGGTCTTCACTCGCCAAGCTTTTCACTTGGACACGTCTGGAGGAGGGGTCAGGGTTCAACTCCGCCCCCTGCGCACCCCATCATTAGTATGTTTTTCCAGTCCCTAATCTAAAATGAGTGTGATTTATACTTTATTAAAATGTTTTGAGTTGACCAGTGTAATTTCCCACCAAGAAGACGAGCACATTGGTAGACAAGGCTGTTTAAGGAAAATATACATTTGTGACTAGATTTAGTAAAACATTAACAGATGTGGAAGTAACAATGAGCAGCAATGAGCAAACTGACCCTTAATATAAACTACAGACCCTTAATATAAATTACAGACCCTTAATATAAACTACAGACCCTTAATATAAATTATAGACCCTTAATATAAACTACAGACCCTTAATATAAATTACAGACCCTTAATATAAACTACAGACCCTTAATATAAAGTGACCCACATTTGAAGCACCTTTGATTTCTGGTGGACTATAAACTAAAAGTGAACTAAAAATGGAGAACCTTTATATTTTTTTGCAGAATTAATTAAATTTTTATAAGTTTTGTTTCAAAACAACAGAGGACCCGTTCTGTTGTCCTCCATTAATTCAGACCCTTTTAAATTACAGACCCTCATTAAAACTGGATGGATGAATCTTACAGTTAAATGCATCAAACCTTTAAATAAATTACAGTTACCAATCCAGTAATCTAAATTCAACTAATATAAACCTTCAATATAAATTACAGACCCTTAATATAAATTACAGACCCTGTCATATAAACATTAAATAAATTAAGCCCTTGCCATATAAATTACAGACCCTTAATATAAACCTTAATATAAATTACAGACCCTTAATATTAACCTTATATAAATTACAGACCCTTGATATAAATTACAGACCCTTTTTATTTTTAACCTTTTATCCTGCAGACCCTTAATAAAATTACAGACCCTTAATATAAATTACAGACCCTGGGATATAAATAGCTTAATAAAAACTAAGACCCTTAATAAAATACAGACCCAATATAAACTCAGACCCGTCCAGCCCTCTTTACAGACCCTAATATAAACTACAGACTTAATATAAATTACAGACCCTTAATATAAACTACAGACTAGTTAATATAAATTACAGACTTAATATAAAACTTCCCCTAAAAAATCTAGCAGACCCTTGAATATAAAGTCCAGATAGTGAAATCCAGACCCTGAATATAAATTCAGTCCAATATAAACTCTCATGGTGAATCAGATTCATAAATTACAGACCTTTATAAACATTAATATAAACACAGACCCTTAGTCCCTATAAATTACAGACCCTTAATATAAACCTTAATATAAAAATTACAGACCCTTAATATAAACCTTAATATAAATTACAGACCCTTAATATAAATTAGACAATATAAATTACAGCCCTGTATAAAATAGACCCACAATATACCTTATTAAATGTGACCCTAGATAAATTAGTTAAATAAACATTAATATAAATTACAGACCCTTAATATAAATTACAGACCCTTAATATAAACCTTAATATAAATTACAGACCCTTAATATAAACATTAATATAAATTACAGACCCTTAATATAAATTACAGACCCTTAATATAAACCTTAATATAAATTACAGACCCTTAATATAAACCTTAATATAAATTACAGACCCTTGATATAAATTACAGACCCTTAATATAAAGTGATCCACATTTGAAGCACCTTTGATTTCTGGGTAAAAAAAATAAACTAAAAGTGAAGAACAAAGAAAATGGAGAACATTTATTTTTTTTTTGCAGAATTTTTATTTTTTTTAGTATTGTCTTCAAAACAACAGAGGGGAAAAAATTAAAAATGTCCCTCCGGTATTCATTCAGCTGGTAGTTTAAATTAAACAGAGGTCATTGCAGTAAACCAAGTAACAGATGGATGAATCTTCACAGTGCAATGCATCAAACCTTTTAAATCCAATACGTAACACCATCCAGTGCATCTCTACCCCCAGTCCAGCTCAACTAACAACAATATTCACAGATTGTCATAATTGTGGAAATATAATTAATGCAGGTGCCATAAGACATGGGGGGCCCCCTACTACCTCTAGGGTTGAACAACTCTGGAAACTTATTTTTATTTATATATATATATATATATATATATTTTATTTTTTATTTTTTTATCCCAGATTCCTAAAATCAAGAAGGGAAATCTGGGAATCCTACAACCTGGGATTTCTGGAAATCTGGTGAATTTTGGGAAGTACTTTTGCAAAATATAGACCCACAACTACCTCTAGGTCAGTCTAGCTCAGTCTGTTGACAGCAGAGTAATATAGACCCACAACTACCTCTAGGTCAGTCTGTTGACAGCAGAGTAATATAGACCCACAACTACCTCTAGATCAGTCTAGTCAGTCTGTTGACAGCAGAGTAATATAGACCCACAACTACCTCTAGGTCAGTCTGTTGACAGCAGAGTAATATAGACCCACAACTACCTCTAGGTCAGTCTGTTGACAGCAGAGTAATATAGACCCACAACTACCTCTAGGTCAGTCTAGCTCAGTCTGTTGACAGCAGAGTAACATTCATTCACATCTCGATAGTGCTTTTCGTCCTCCTCCTACACATTTTCACTCTAGAGAATGTATATCTGATATGAATAGATGGTATTTTCACTCTAGAATACATATCTAATCAGATGGTATATATTGTGTGTGTGTGTCCATAACGGTTCACTATTCTGTATATAGTCCACTACATCGGGAACTAGTTGCTATTTGGGATACATCCCAGGTCGTAGAAACTCTTCCATAAAGACCTGGGGGGTGGGAGAGACCAGGGGACGGGAGGGACAAATCAAATAAAGACCTGGGGGGGGGGCGGGAAGAGACCGGGGACGGGAGGGACAAATCAAATAAAGACCTGGGGGGGAGAGACCGGGGACGGGAGGGACAAATCAAATAAAGACCTGGGGGGGAAGAGACCAGGGGACGGGAGGGACAAATCAAATAAAGACCTGGGGGGGAAGAGACCGGGGGAGGGAGGGACAAATCAAATAAAGACCTGGGGGAAGAGACCGGGGACGGGAGGGACAAATCAAATAAAGACCTGGGGGTGGGAGAGACCAGGGGACGGGAGGGACAAATCAAATAAAGACCTGGGGGAAGAGACCGGGGACGGGAGGGACAAATCGAGGTTTAGCAATTACATCCTTGTATTTATTTTTTAAACACACACAACAAAAAAAAATAGAAATCAAAGTTCGAAGCATCATTCAAGTAAACCGACTCGTCCAAGCAAACAGCCTCTGTTTTAGCAGAGTCAAAAAAAAAGAAATTATAGATTTATTTTATACATCAGCCTTTAAATTCATTAAATTATTTCAAATCCTCAGCAAAAAAAAACAAAACATCCCCCTTAGATCAGAGCGGTTTAAGTCCTCTTTACGATCTACACTACGGGATCCGTCACAAACGACACCCACGTCCCCTACGTAGTGCCCTATATAGGGAATAGGTGTTTGGAATACAGGCTGTGTGATGCCTCTCTGAGGACCTTACAGTTCACTGACAGGAGGGAAGAAAAAACCAAGTCTCTTTCCTCTGAAAAATGGCACCCGAATTCCCTTCTTTAGTACACTAGGCTTGTCCTGAAGTCGTGCACTAGTTAGGGAATAAGAGGTTTAGGGGCCACGAGCCTTGGGCTGAAACGTGTCGAAAAATGCTTCACAACGAAAACGTCTCATAAGGCCACGCTAGCCATTTGGTCTTCTCCTCTTCTCTCCTCCTCCTCCTCCTCCTCCTCTTCTTCTTCTTCTCTCTCCTCTTTCTCCTTGTTCTTCTTCTTGTGTTTGTGTTTCAGTCCCGTGATCTCTCCCTCCTCAGCGTCCAGGCTCCCCTGTCTCTTCTGCTTTCTATCCTTCTTCTTCTTCTTCTTCTTCTGTTTCTTCTTCTCTTTTCTATCTTTCTTCTTCTTGTCTTTCTTGTTGCCCAGGCTACCGACAGAGCTGGCGCTGCTGCTACGACTTCTGCCGCTGCCCCCCCCATGCTCCTCTCTCTCTCCCTCCACCTCTCTCTCTCCCTCCACCTCTCGCTCTCCCTCCAGCGCTCTCTCTCCCTCCAGCGCTCGCTCTCCCTCCAGCGCTCTCTCTCCTTCCTCCTCCCCCTCTGAGATCTCTCCCTCGCTGTAGTCAGGTTCGAAGGCCTCATCAGTCTCTCTGACCAGGTCAGGAGGAGGTCTGGAAGAAGGGACCGAGGGAGGAGATCTGGAAGAAGGGACCGAGGGAGGGGGTCTGGAAGAAGGGACCGAGGGAGGGGGTCTGGAAGAAGGGACCGAGGGAGGAGGTCTGACTTTAGGGTTCTCCCTCCCTCTCTCCTTCTCCCTACCCACCCCTCTCTCTCTCTCCTTCTCCCTATCAACCCCTCTCTCTCTCTCCTTCTCCCTATCAACCCCTCTCTCTCTCTCCTTCTCCCTATCGACCCCCTTCTCTCTCTCCTTCTCCCTATCGACCCCTCTCTCTCTCTCCTTCTCCCTATCGACCCCTCTCTCTCTCTCCTTCTCCCTATCGACCCCTCTCTCTCTCTCCTTCTCCCTATCGACCCCTCTCTCTCTCTCCTTCTCCCTATCGACCTCTTTATCTCCCTCCTCATCTCTCTCCTTCTCCATCTTCTCCCTCATCTTTTGCATCTGCCACTCTCTCTCTTTCTTTCTCTCTCTCTCTCTGACAGCTCTGGGCACCCCTGCCCTGTTGTCAGTCCTGGGGGGCTGTAGGAGTGAGGCTGGGTGTTGGTGGGGCTTTCCACCACTCATCTCCTTCTCTAGGTTTCCTAGGCTGGCCTGCTGGCTCAGTCTCCCCGCTGAGGAGCGCTCTACTCTGGGCTCTTCTCCCTCAGCCTTCCCCCTCCCGGGCTGGTTCTCCACGGAGATGGAGACCTGAGGAGAGGGGTATCTGTCCTGCGTCGTGTCCCTGCCAGGGCTGCTTTCGCTAGGTCTGGTGGGCTCAGAGCTTCCCTGAGATCTCTGGGTGCTGGAGGAGGAGGGGTCCGATGGGGGTAGGGCTCTCTTGGAGACGGGAGAGGCACTGCCTAGCTCTCTGTGGTCTTTGTGTTTGGGGTCGAGGCAGTCTCTGTGTTCTCTGGTGGTCTCCTGGTCGTCTAGTGGTCTACGGTCAGTAGAGTTGGTGTTACGGTCAACGGTGGAGGAGTTCTGGTCGTTGTGGTCTTTATGTTTGTGGTCTCTGTGCTCCCTGGCTCTGGGGTCAGAGGTCGCTTTGTGGTCCCTGGAAGAAGAAAAAGGTTTACGATCTCGTGAGTAAGAGTGTGAGGAGGAAGAGGAGCTCTTTTCGCTGCTGTGGTCGCTCCCTCTCTCCCCAGTCCTCTCTCCTCCTCTCTCTCTTCTCTCTCGCTCCGGCCGCTGAGAGGAGCTCTTCTCACTGACGTGGTTGCTCCCTCTCTCCCCAGTCCTCTCTCCTCCTCTCTCTCTTCTCTCTCGCTCCGGCCGCTGAGAGGAGCTCTTCTCACTGACGTGGTCGATCCCTCTCTCCCCAGTCCTCTCTCCTCCTCTCTCTCTCCTCTCTCGCTCCGGCCGCTGAGAGGAGCTCTTCTCACTGACGTGGTCGATCCCTCTCTCCCCAGTCCTCTCTCCTTCCCTCTCTCTCTTCTCTCGCTCCGGCCGCTGAGAGGAGCTCTTCTCACTGACGTGGTCGATCCCTCTCTCCCCAGTCCTCTCTCTCCTCTCTCGCTCCGGCCGCTGAGAGGAGCTCTTCTCACTGACGTGGTCGATCCCTCTCTCCCCAGTCCTCTCTCCTTCTCTCTCTCTCCTCTCTCGCTCCGGCCGCTGAGAGGAGTACTTGTCACTGATGTGGTCGATCCCTCTCTCCCCAGTCCTCTCTCCTTCTCTCTCTGTCCTCTCCGGCCGCTGAGAGGAGCTCTTCTCACTGACGTGGTCGATCCCTCTCTCCCCAGTCCTCTCTCCTTCTCTCTCTCTCCTCTCCGGCCGCTGAGAGGAAGAGGGAATCTTTCTCGGTCTGTCCATATCTTTGTCAGAAGCACGGCCGTGTTCCCTCTCTCTTTCTCTCTCTTTCCCCCGCTCTCTGTCCTGTTCTTTATCCCTCTCCTGCTCCTTTTCCTTTAACTGATCTCTCTCTCTCTCGGTCTCTCCGTCTTTCTCAGAAGGGATGGGGTCTCCAGAGTGTTTTCCATCCTGCAGGCCGTCTTCTCTGTCTCTGCCACTAGAGGGGGACATAGTTCTCACTGGCTTGGAAAAGGTACAGTCCCTCTCTTTCCTTCGCCCTGCCTCCGTCTCCGTCGTCACGGTGATATGGGGTCCAGGGGGGAAAGGGGTGAGCAGGGGGTGGAGTTGAACCCTGGCCCCTCCTCCTTCCTCTTCCTCTGATTCGTAGTCCTCCTTCTCCCACTTGGAGCGAGGGACCTGGACGAGGAGAGAAGAGAACACGTCTTCATTGATTCAGGGTGTGTAGAGCTGTGTGTCTCTGACCTGTATGAGTACTATCTAGTCTAACAGGTGTAGAGCTGTGTGTCTCTGACCTGTATGAGTACTATCTAGTCTAACAGGTGTAGAGCTGTGTGTCTCTGACCTGTATGAGTACTATCTAGTCTAACAGGTGTAGAGCTGTGTGTTTCTGACCTGTATGAGTACTATCTAGTCTAACAGGTGTAGAGCTGTGTGTCTCTGACCTGTATGAGTACTATCTAGTCTAACAGGTGTAGAGCTGTGTGTCTCTGACCTGTATGAGTACTATCTAGTCTAACAGGTGTAGAGCTGTGTGTTTCTGACCTGTATGAGTACTATCTAGTCTAACAGGTGTAGAGCTGTGTGTCTCTGACCTGTATGAGTACTATCTAGTCTAACAGGTGTAGAGCTGTGTGTTTCTGACCTGTATGAGTACTATCTAGTCTAACAGGTGTAGAGCTGTGTGTCTCTGACCTGTATGAGTACTATCTAGTCTAACAGGTGTAGAGCTGTGTGTCTCTGACCTGTAGGTACTATCTAGTCTAACAGGTAGAGCTGTGTGTCTCTGACCTGTATGAGTACTATCTAGTCTAACAGGTGTAGAGCTGTGTGTCTCTGACCTGTATGAGTACTATCTAGTCTAACAGGTGTAGAGCTGTGTGTCTCTGACCTGTATGAGTACTATCTAGTCTAACAGGTGTAGAGCTGTGTGTCTCTGACCTGTATGAGTACTATCTAGTCTAACAGGTGTAGCTGTGTGTCTCTGACCTGTATGAGTACTATCTGGTCTAACAGGTGTAGAGCTGTGTGTCTCTGACCTGTATGAGTACTATCTGGTCTAACAGGTGTAGAGCTGTGTGTCTCTGACCTGTATGAGTACTATCTAGTCTAACAGGTGTAGAGCTGTGTGTCTCTGACCTGTATGAGTACTATCTAACAGGTGTAGAGCTGTGTGTCTCTGACCTGTATGAGTACTATCTAGTCTAACAGGTGTAGAGCTGTGTGTCTCTGACCTGTATGAGTACTATCTAGTCTAACAGGTGTAGAGCTGTGTGTCTCTGACCTGTATGAGTACTATCTAGTCTAACAGGTGTAGAGCTGTGTGTCTCTGACCTGTATGAGTACTATCTAGTCTAACAGGTGTAGAGCTGTGTGTCTCTGACCTGTATGAGTACTATCTAGTCTAACAGGTGTAGAGCTGTGTGTCTCTGACCTGTATGAGTACTATCTAGTCTAACAGGTGTAGAGCTGTGTGTCTCTGACCTGTATGAGTACTATCTAGTCTAACAGGTGTAGAGCTGTGTGTCTCTGACCTGTATGAGTACTATCTAGTCTAACAGGTGTAGAGCTGTGTGTCTCTGACCTGTATGAGTACTATCTAGTCTAACAGGTGTAGAGCTGTGTGTCTCTGACCTGTATGTGTACTATCTAGTCTAACAGGTGTAGAGCTGTGTGTCTCTGACCTGTATGAGTACTATCTAGTCTAACAGGTGTAGAGCTGTGTGTCTCTGACCTGTATGAGTGCTATCTAGTCTAACAGGTGTAGAGCTGTGTGTCTCTGACCTGTATGAGTACTATCTAGTCTAACAGGTGTAGAGCTGTGTGTCTCTGACCTGTATGAGTACTATCTAGTCTAACAGGTGTAGAGCTGTGTGTCTCTGACCTGTATGAGTACTATCTAGTCTAACAGGTGTAGAGCTGTGTGTCTCTGACCTGTATGAGTACTATCTAGTCTAACAGGTGTAGAGCTTGTCTCTGACCTGTATGAGTACTATCTAGTCTAACAGGTGTAGAGCTGTGTGTCTCTGACCTGTATGAGTACTATCTAGTCTAACAGGTGTAGAGCTGTGTGTCTCTGACCTGTATGAGTACTATCTAGTCTAACAGGTGTAGAGCTGTGTGTCTCTGACCTGTATGAGTACTATATGTCCGTCAGCAGGTGCCGAGCTGTCGTTGGTGTATTCCTCCAGTGTTTTAACGACAGTCTTCCTCTGCTCTGCTCTGCCCTCTGATCCATCGCCACACACAGGACTACTGCCCCCTGGAGGACTGGTGATGTAATACACAACAACACATAGTTAATATAGACACCTCCTCCTCCTCCTCCTCACAGGACTACTGCCCCCTGGAGGACTGGTGGTGTAATACACAACAACACATAGTTAATATAGACACCTCCTCCTCCTCCTCCTCCTCCTCCTCACAGGACTACTGCCCCCTGGGGACTGGTGATGTAATACACAACAACACATAGTTAATATAGACACCTCCTCCTCCTCCTCCTCACAGGACTACTGCCCCCTGGAGGACTGGTGATGTAATACACAACAACACATAGTTAATATAGACACCTCCTCCTCCTCCTCCTCACAGGACTACTGCCCCCTGGAGGACTGGTGATGTAATACACAACAACACATAGTTAATATAGACACCTCCTCCTCCTCCTCCTCACAGGACTACTGCCCCCTGGAGGACTGGTGGTGTAATACACAACAACACATAGTTAATATAGACAACTACTGCCCCCTGGAGGACTGGTGATGTAATAATATTAGACACCTCCTCCTCCTCACAGGACTACTGCCCCCTCCACAACAACACATAGTTAATATAGACACCTCCTCCTCCTCACAGGACTACTGCCCCCTGGGGGACTGGTGATGTAATACACAACAACACATAGTTAATATAGACACCTCCTCCTCCTCCTCCTCCTCCTCACAGGACTACTGCCCCCTGGAGGACTGGTGATGTAATACACAACAACACATAGTTAATATAGACACCTCCTCCTCCTCCTCCTCACAGGACTACTGCCCCCTGGAGGACTGGTGATGTAATACACAACAACACATAGTTAATATAGACACCTCCTCCTCCTCCTCCTCCTCCTCCTCCTCCTCACAGGACTACTGCCCCCTGGGGGACCACAACACATAGTTAATATAGACACCTCCTCCTCCTCACAGGACTACTGCCCCCTGGAGGACTGTAATACACAACAACACATAGTTAATATAGACACCTCCTCCTCCTCCTCCTCACAGGACTACTGCCCCCTGGAGGACTGGTGATGTAATACACAACAACACATAGTTAATATAGACACCTCCTCCTCCTCACAGGACTACTGCCCCCTGGGGGATTGGTGGTGTAATACACAACACATAGTTAATATAGACACCTCCTCCTCCTCCTCCTCCTCACAGGACTACTGCCCCCTGGAGGACTGGTGGTGTAATACACAACAACACATAGTTAATATAGACACCTCCTCCTCCTCCTCACAGGACTACTGCCCCCTAGGGGACTGGTGGTGTAATACACAACAACACATAGTTAATATAGACACCTCCTCCTCCTCACAGGACTACTGCCCCCTGGAGGACTGGTGGTGTAATACACAACAACACATAGTTAATATAGACACCTCCTCCTCCTCCTCCTCCTCCTCACAGGACTACTGCCCCCTAGGGGACTGGTGATGTAATACACAACAACACATAGTTAATATAGACACCTCCTCCTCCTCCACCTCCTCACAGGACTACTGCCCCCTGGGGGATTGGGTAGGACTGTATCATGTGTTATGACTTGACATTGACACTCTTATCCCAGAGAGACTTCCTGTTATCCCAGAGAGACTTCCTGTCAACCCACTCAGGTAGAAACTCGTTACTACTAGATGAAACAATCAGTTTTCCACACAGCCAGTCTCACCTGGTGTCGTCCACTGTGGTTCCCAGTCCGTCGGACGCTAGGACCTTACGGTTCCTCTTGGCTTTGCTCCTCTCCACGCTTCCCTTTATATAGCCGCTCTGATTGGCTGCCTCTGTTCCGGCCACGCCCGCAAGCTTGCCGGCCCTCCTCCCTTCTTCTCTGTTGGGCTTAATCTTCCTCTGGGGTTCTCCTCCTTTCATCCCACTCTCCATCGGAGGCCTTACGGAAGCCCTCTCCCTCTCCTCCTCTACGTCACGTTTGAGGTTGCAGGGTTTTACGGTCTCGGTGAGCTCCACTCCGGGAGATTTGATTCGGGGCACCTCCATCTCCTTATCAGACATACTCCTCTCCTCCTTTCTCGTCGTCTTCTTCTCCTCCTCCTCCTCCTTCCTCCTCCTCCTCTTCTTCTCAGACTTGGTGTCTGGAGCTTTGCCAGGGTCTCTCTCCTGTTCTCTACCCACCCTGATGTCAGCCTCTCTCCTGGGCTTGTCCTCTCTCCCTGAGCCCCTGTCCTGCCGAAACCCTGGATCTCTCTTCCCTCTCTGCTCCTCTTTGGCTGGTCTGGAATGGTCCAGGTCAGTTCTAACCGGTTTAAACTGGTCTGGGTCGGTTCTAACTGTGTTGAACTGGTCTGGGTCGGTTCTGACAGGTTTAAACTGGTCTGGGTCGGTTCTGACAGGTTTAAATTGGTTTGGGTCGGTTCTAACCGGTTTGAATAGGTCTGGGTTGATTCTAACTGTGTCGAGTTGGTCTGCGTGGGGTTTAGGAAGAGGTAGTTTGGGAGCTGATGCTAGGGGCGCAGGGTGTTGGAGTTCCATCTCTCTCTGGAGGGAGGTGCAAGAGTCTGGTTGGAGGGGAATAGATTCATCTTTGACCCGTTTGGCTGACGGTTCTGTTAGAGAAGTCTTCTGGTAGACTAAACCGGCTGTACCAGTCTGGTCCCGGTCTGTACCAGTCTGGTCCCGGTCTGTACCAGTCTGGTCCCGGTCTGTACCAGTCTTGTCCCGGTCTGTACCAGTCTTGTCCCGGTCTGTCTCTCTAACGGTCTTCCAGCTCTTGGACGATGAGTCTTTCCTCGCTACGCTGGAGTCCGGTCCGCGTTTATAAACTCTGTCACTCTTTCTCCTCACTTCCTCCTCCTTACTGTCCCTGGTCCACCTATCAGCTTTGTCCGGGACTGAGTCTGAGGCGTCGCTGTCTATTGGCTCGTCCCGTACTGGGGTGGAGTCGTCATGGCTTGACGAACCAATGGGAGTACTCCCGGTTCTCTTCTTCTTCTCTTCTTTCCGAGCGTCGTCCGTAGAGTCAGAAGCACTGAAGGACTCCCCTCCCCCTCTCCCCTGCTCAGTCTTCCTCTTCTTCCTCTTCCTGTGCTTCTGCTCTTTCAGGTCGGAGGTCACAGTGACCGCGGGAGAGGCGACGCTTGACGACGGATCTCTCTCACCCTTTGCGACCTTCAGTGGCATCTGATGATCCTGATTGGCTGACCGGGACAGCGGCAGAGTTCCAAACTGCTCAGCACACTTCTCCTGGTAAGTCATTGGCTGGTTCCTGCCCCTGGGGGAGGGGTGTGAGGGGGGAGGGGGAAAGCCCTCACTTCGCCTCCTCCCTCGACTGAAGGGGGAGGATCCACGGTCCAGGCGGTGTCGGGGGGATGGGTAGAAGTCCGAGGGTGGAGGAGGGTTGTAGGGGTCTCTGTCTCGTCCGGCTGGGGGTGCCACAGGGGCAGGGGCGAAACCAAGGGGGGGTCGGCCCCTGTAGGGAGGGGGGTTATTGGGAGGAGGGTTGTGGGAGTTGTAGTTTTTGAAGTATTTCTCATACCATTCCCTGTACTCCTTCTCCCACTCCCGGTACCTCTCCCTCTCGTACGGGTCTTTGTGCTCTGGACCCCAGTCGTACACCGCCGGCTCCCGATCCCTCTCCCGGGTCCGGCCCGGGTACTTCCTCTCACCCTCCGGTGGCGCTCCAGCAGCGGCAGGCTCCCGATCCCTCTCCCGGGTCCGGCCCGGGTACTTCCTCTCACCCTCCGGTGGCGCTCCAGCAGCGGCAGGCTCCCGATCCCTCTCCCGGGTCCGGCCCGGGTACTTCCTCTCACCCTCCGGTGGCGCTCCAGCAGCGGCAGGCTTCCGGGAGCTTGGGGGTGGAGGAGTGTGGGTCCGGTACCCCCCTTGGCCAGGTGATCTAGAGCGTGACCGGTAACCTCGTCCCCGTCCTCTCCCCCGTCCCGCCCCTCCCCCGTCCCTGAAAGGCGGCGGCGAGCGTGATCGGCGGTAGCCACGGGAACGGGAGCGGTAGCCGCGAGGTCGTCCGTGGCGGCGGGAGTACGGAGAGGAGCGGGAGTAAGACCTGGAACGGGATCTGGAACGGGATCTGGAACGGGATCTGGATCGACTGGAGGAACGGGAGTATGAACGAGAACGGGAACGGGATTTGGAGTAGGATGAGCTACTGTAGGACGACCTAGACCTGGAGAGAGAGAGAGAGAGACAGAGAGACAGAGAGAGAGAGACACAGAGAGAGAGAAAGAGAGACACAGAGAGAGAGACACAGAGAGAGACACACAGAGAGAGAGACACAGAGAGAGAGACACAGAGAGAGACACAGAGAGAGACAGAGAGAGAGAGAGAGAGAGACACAGAGAGAGAGACACAGAGAGAGAGACAGAGAGAGAGACACAGAGAGAGAGACACAGAGAGAGAGACAGAGAGAGAGAGACACAGAGAGAGAGACACAGAGAGAGAGACACAGAGAGAGAGAGAGAGAGAGAGAGAGAGAGACAGAGAGAGAGAGAGATGGGGGAGAGATTAAGTGTTAGTAGTATAGAATACTATTATATGAGTAAAGAATACTATTTTGCAAGTATAGAATACTACTACGCAGGTATAGAATACTATTATACGAGTATTGTAGGAGTATTGTATTACAGTTATTAGTACTATGTGAATAATGCATGGGTACTATATGAGTATTATACCTGGAATAAGAGGGTCTCCTCTCCTTCTGGATCTTTCTGTATTATATGAGTATTATACCTGGAATAAGAGAGTCTCCTCTCCTTCTGTATTATATGAGTATTATACCTGGAATAAGAGAGTCTCCTCTCCTTCTGTACTATATGAGTATTATACCTGGAATAAGAGGGTCTCCTCTCCTTCTCTATTATATGAGTATTATACCTGGAATAAGAGGGTCTCCTCTCCTTCTGTATTATATGAGTATTATACCTGGAATAAGAGAGTCTCCTCTCCTTCTGTATTATATGAGTATTATACCTGGAATAAGAGAGTCTCCTCTCCTTCTGTATTATATGAGTATTATACCTGGAATAAGAGAGTCTCCTCTCCTGTATTATATGAGTATTATACCTGGAATAAGAGGGTCTCCTCTCCTTCTGTATTATACCTGGAATAAGAGAGTCTCCTCTCCTGTATTATATGAGTATTATACCTGGAATAAGAGTCTCCTCTCCTTCTGTATTATATGAGTATTATACCTGGAATAAGAGTCTCCTCTCCTTCTGTATTATATGAGTATTATACCTGGAATAAGAGAGTCTCCTCTCCTTCTGTATTATATGAGTATTATACCTGGAATAAGAGGTCTCCTCTCCTTCTCTATTATATGAGTATTATACCTGGAATAAGAGAGTCTCCTCTCCTGTATTATATGAGTATTATACCTGGAATAAGAGTCTCCTCTCCTTCTGTACTATATGAGTATTATACCTGGAATAAGAGAGTCTCCTCTCCTTCTGTATTATATGAGTATTATACCTGGAATAAGAGAGTCTCCTCTCCTTCTGTATTATATGAGTATTATACCTGGAATAAGAGAGTCTCCTCTCCGTCTGTATTATATGAGTATTATACCTGGAATAAGAGAGTCTCCTCTCCTTCTGTATTATATGAGTATTATACCTGGAATAAGAGCGTCGTCTCTCCTTCTGGATCTTTCTGTATTATACCTGGAATAAGAGCGTCGTCTCTCCTTCTGGATCTTTCTGTATTATATGAGTATTATACCTGGAATAAGAGAGTCTCCTCTCCTTCTGTATTATATGAGTATTATACCTGGAATAAGAGGGTCTCCTCTCCTTCTGGATCTTTCTGTATTATATGAGTATTATACCTGGAATAAGAGCGTCGTCTCTCCTTCTGGATCTTTCTGTATTATATGAGTATTATACCTGGAATAAGAGCGTCGTCTCTCCTTCTGGATCTTTCTGTACTCTACCTGGAATAAGAGCGTCGTCTCTCCTTCTGGATCTTTCTGTACTCTACCTGGAATAAGAGCGTCGTCTCTCCTTCTGGATCTTTCTGTACTCTACCTGGAATAAGAGCGTCGTCTCTCCTTCTGGATCTTTCTGTACTCCAGCAGCTCCTTGGCAAAGTCGTTGGTGAACTCATCCAGCTTGGACTTTTCCCGGTTACCGTAGCGACAGTCGGAGCTGGGGGACGAGAGGAAGATATTTGGACAACGGTAGGAGAAGTAAGACGAGAGAAGCAATACCGCAAAAAGTTCAACAAGGTTTTCCCGTCGTAGTTTCAATGATAAACTAAGAGGCGGATCGAAACAGACTGAGACTTTAGTTCAGTGGGCTAACAGTCAGAGCAGCACGCGGGCACGAGACCCAGTCGCTCACACAATAAATATTAGCAGAGAAGAATGACATCACACTCAGTTGTCACTCCCCAACCCCCCCTTCTACTTTGATGGATCTTTTAAGGCCATCTGAACGACAGTCAGTCTATCAGAACAGTCGGAATGACAGGCAGTCCATCAGAACGACAGTCAGTCTATCAGAACAGTCAGAACGACAGTCAGTCCATCAGAACAACAGTCAGTCTATCAGAACAGTCCAGGCAGTATAAGAGCGACAGTCAGAATGACAGGCAGTCTATCAGAACAGTCAGAATGACAGGCAGTCCATCAGAACAGTCAGTCAGTCAGTCCATCAGAACAGTCAGAATGACAGTCAGTCCATCAGAACAACAGTCAGAATGACAGGCAGTCCATCAGAACGACAGTCAGAATGACAGCCAGTCTATCAGAGCGACAGTCAGAATGACAGGCAGTCCATCAGAACGACAGTCAGAATGACAGGCAGTCTATCAGAGCGACAGTCAGAATGACAGGCAGTCCATCAGAACGACAGTCAGAACGACAGTCAGTCCATCAGAACAAAAGTCAGAATGACAGGCAGTCCATCAAAACGACAGTCAGAATGACAGGCAGTCCATCAGAACAACAGTCAGAATGACAGGCAGTCCATCAGAACGACAGTCAGAATGACAGGCAGTCCATCAGAACAGTCGGAATGACAGTCAGGCTATCAGAACAGTCGGAATGGCAGTCAGTCTATCAGAACAAAAGTCAGAATGACAGGCAGTCCATCAGAACGACAGTCAGAATGACAGTCAGAATGACAGGCAGTCCGTCAGAATGACAGGCAGTCCATCAGAACGACAGTCAGAATGACAGGCAGTCCATCAGAACGACAGTCAGAACGACAGTCAGTCCATCAGAACGACAGGCAGTCTATCAGAACGACAGTCAGAACAACAGGCAGTCCATCAGAACGACAGTCGGAATGACAGGCAGTCCATCAGAACGACAGTCAGAATGACAGGCAGTCAGAATGACAGGCAGTCCGTCAGAACGACAGCCAGAATGACAGGCAGTCCATCAGAACGACAGTCAGAACGACAGTCAGTCCATCAGAACGACAGGCAGTCTATCAGAACGACAGTCAGAACGACAGGCAGTCCATCAGAACGACAGTCGGAATGACAGGCAGTCCATCAGAACGACAGTCAGAACGACAGTCAGTCCATCAGAACGACAGCCAGAACGACAGGCAGTCTATCAGAACGACAGTCAGAACGACAGGCAGTCCATCAGAACGACAGCCAGAACGACAGGCAGTCCATCAGAGCGACAGTCAGAATGACAGTCAGTCCATCAGAGCGACAGTCGGAATGACAGTCAGTCCATCAGAACGACAGTCGGAATGACAGGCAGTCCATCAGAACGACAGTCAGTCTATCAGAACAGTCAGAACGACAGTCAGTCCATCAGAACAACAGTCAGAATGACAGGCAGTCCATCAGAACGACAGTCAGAATGACAGTCAGTCTATAAGAGCGACAGTCAGAATGACAGGCAGTCCACCAGAACGACAGTCAGAATGACAGTCAGTCTATCAGAGCGACAGTCAGAATGACAGTCAGTCCATCAGAGCGACAGTCAGAATGACAGTCAGTCCATCAGAGCGACAGTCAGAATGACAGGCAGTCCATCAGAACGACAGTCAGAATGACAGGCAGTCCATCAGAACGACAGTCGGAATGACAGGCAGTCCATCAGAACGACAGTCGGAATGACAGGCAGTCCATCAGAACGACAGTCAGAATGACAGGCAGTCCATCAGAACGACAGTCAGAACGACAGTCAGTCCATCAGAACGACAGTCAGAATGACAGGCAGTCCATCAGAACGACAGAAGGAATGACAGGCAGTCCATCAGAACAGTCGGAATGACAGGCAGTCCATCAGAACAGTCGGAATGACAGTCAGGCTATCAGAACAGTCGGAATGGCAGTCAGTCTATCAGAACAAAAGTCAGAATGACAGGCAGTCCATCAGAACGACAGTCAGAATGACAGTCAGAATGACAGGCAGTCCATCAGAACGACAGTCAGAACGACAGTCAGTCCATCAGAACGACAGCCAGAATGACAGGCAGTCCATCAGAACGACAGTCAGAACGACAGTCAGTCCATCAGAACGACAGCCAGAACGACAGGCAGTCTATCAGAACGACAGTCAGAACGACAGGCAGTCCATCAGAACGACAGTCGGAATGACAGGCAGTCCATCAGAACGACAGTCAGAATGACAGTCAGAATGACAGGCAGTCCATCAGAACGACAGTCGGAACGACAGTCAGTCCATCAGAACGACAGGCAGTCTATCAGAACGACAGTCAGAACGACAGGCAGTCCATCAGAACGACAGTCGGAATGACAGGCAGTCCATCAGAACGACAGTCGGAACGACAGTCAGTCCATCAGAACGACAGCCAGAACAACAGGCAGTCTATCAGAACGACAGTCAGAATCCATCAGACAGGCAGTCCATCAGAACGACAGTCAGAATGACAGGCAGTCCATCAGAACGAGTCAGTCAGATCAGAACGACAGTCAGAATGACAGGCAGTCCATCAGAACGACAGTCAGAACGACAGTCAGAACGAAGTCAGACACAGGCAGTCCATCCATCAGAACGACAGTCAGAATGACAGTCAGTCCATCAGAACGACAGCCAGAACAACAGGCAGTCTATCAGAACGACAGGCAGTCCATCAGAACGACAGTCGGAATGACAGGCAGTCCATCAGAACGACAGTCAGAATGACAGGCAGTCCATCAGAACGACAGTCAGAATGACAGGCAGCCCATCAGAACGACAGTCAGAATGACAGGCAGTCCATCAGAACGACAGTCAGAATGACAGGCAGTCCATCAGAACGACAGTCAGAATGACAGGCAGTCCATCAGAACAGTCAGAATGACAGGCAGTCCATCAGAACAGTCGGAATGACAGTCAGGCTATCAGAACAGTCGGAATGACAGTCAGTCTATCAGAACAAAAGTCTGAATGACAGGCAGTCCATCAGAACGACAGTCAGAATGACAGTCAGAATGACAGGCAGTCCGTCAGAATGACAGGCAGTCCATCAGAACGACAGTCAGAATGACAGGCAGTCCATCAGAACGAGTCAGAACGACAGTCAGTCCATCAGAACAAAAGTCAGAATGACAGGCAGTCCATCAGAACGACAGTCAGAACGACAGTCAGTCCATCAGAACGACAGTCAGAATGACAGGCAGTCCATCAGAACAGTCGGAATGACAGTCAGTCTATCAGAACAAAAGTCGGAATGACAGGCAGTCCATCAGAAGGACAGTCAGAACGACAGTCAGAATGACAGTCAGTCCACCAGAACAACAGTCGGACTGACAGTCAGTTCATCAGAACAACAGTCGGACTGACAGTCAGTCCACCAGAACAACAGTCAGACTGACAGTCAGTCCATCAGAACAAGTCAGACTGACAGTCAGTCCATCAGAACAAGTCAGACTGACAGTCAGTCCATCAGAACAAGTCAGACTGACAGTCAGTCCACCAGAACAACAGTCAGACTGACAGTCAGTCCACCAGAACAAGTCAGACTGACAGTCAGTCCATCAGAACAACAGTCAGAACAACAGTCAGACTGACAGTCAGACTGACAGTCAGACTGACAGTCAGTTCACAGAACAACAGTCAGAACAACAGTCAGACTGACAGTCAGTCTACTCACTTATCCTTCAGCCTCTTCTGTTGTCTGTAGAACTCATCCTTGGACAGGAAGGAAGAGGAGGGGATTGGCTTCCCGGCGAGGGGGGGCTGGGTGTTGGGGGGCACCCAGGGGGTTGGTGACTCCTGGGGTAGGGGGTAGCCAGGAGGGGGCAGGGAGTAGCTGGAGGGGGCTGTTGCCCGGGGAAGTGGGGAGGGGGTAGTGGGGGGGTATGACACCTGGGGGATGGGGAAGAGGGGAGGAGAAAATGGAGGGAGGGTTGTAGAGAAGGGGTGGCACGTTGGTGGGCGGAGGCTGGGAGGGAGGGGCACGGTCGCTATGGTTCCTGCCACGACCGGAGGGGCTGGAGAGTGAGAGAGACAGGAACAGGACGTGACATCACTAGTCAGATGTGTCAAATGTTAAAACTTCATAACATAGGCAAAAGATCACTGAGCCAGTCAGTTAACACACAGATAAACACACACACCTGTACCTGTCCCAATGGGATGGTCCTTCAGAAAGTCTGGGAGGAGGACCTGTTTTAGGAGGACAACAGCACCGTTAAATACTACAGTGTGAGTTGGAGGAGAAGGTCTCTGGGGGGTGGGTAGTGGAGGGGGGGTTACCTGTCCTCTGCAGGGAGTGACTGTCAGACTGGGGTTGGGGTAGTGGGGGGTTACCTGTCCTCTGCAGGGAGTGACTGTCAGACTGGGGTTGGGGTAGTGGGGGTAGTGGGGGGTTACCTGTCCTCTGCAGGGAGTGACTGTCAGAAGGGGGTGGGGGTTGGGGGTGGGGTACTGGGGGTGGGGGTGGGGTTGGGGTAGTGGGGGTTACCTGTCCTCTGCAGGGAGTGACTGTCAGACGGGGGTTGGGGGTGGGGTACTGGGGGTGGGGGTTGGGGTAGTGGGGGTTACCTGTCCTCTGCAGGGAGTGATCGTCAGACTGGGGTTGGGGTAGTGGGGGGGGTACTGTCCTCTGCAGGGAGTGACCGTCAGACTGGGGTTGGGGTAGTGGGGGGTTACCTGTCCTCTGCAGGGAGTGACCGTCAGACTGGCTCATCACTGGAACATGGTATTCCTATAGACAACAACAACACACAGACACTCTGGTAGCAACAACAACATAACGTCTGATAATACACACCTGATCTATTTGGAAGGTGTGTGTGTGTGTGTGTGTGTGTGTGTGTGTGTGTGTGTGTGTTCACCTTGGCCATGGGGGCAGTGGCAAGAGGGGGGTCGGCTGAGACCACCACAGACTGAACTCCCCCACTCTCTGGCTCTCTGGAAAAACAGACATGTATCATCGTTACTTAACCTCAACCTGACAGACACCTCTGTTTCACTGGCTGTGTCTATGAGAGGGGAAGAGAGAGAGAGAGAGAGAGAGACAGAGAGAGACAGAGAGAGAGACAGAGAGAGAGAGAGAGACAGAGAGAGAGACAGAGAGAGACAGAGAGAGAGAGAGAGAGAGAGACAGAGAGAGAGACAGAGAGAGAGAGAGAGAGAGACAGAGAGAGAGACAGAGAGAGAGAGAGAGAGAGAGAGAGAGAGAGAGACAGAGAGAGAGACAGAGAGAGAGAGAGAGAGAGAGACAGAGAGAGAGACAGAGAGAGAGACAGAGAGAGAGAGAGACAGAGAGAGAGACAGAGAGACAGACAGACAGAGACAGACAGAGAGACAGAGAGAGAGAGACAGAGAGAGAGAGAGAGAGAGAGACAGAGACAGACAGAGAGACAGAGAGAGAGACAGAGAGAGAGAGAGAGAGAGAGACAGAGAGAGAGAGAGAGACAGAGAGAGAGAGACAGAGAGAGAGAGACAGAGAGAGAGACACAGAGAGAGAGACACAGAGAGAGAGACAGAGAGAGAGACAGAGAGAGAGACACAGAGAGAGAGAAACAGAGAGAGAGACACAGAGAGAGACAGAGAGAGAGAGAGAGAGAGAGAGAGAGACAGAGAGAGAGAGAGAGAGAGAGAGACAGAAACAAAGACAGAGAGAGACACAGAGAGAGAGACAGAGAGAGAGAGTGAGACAGGGAGACAGAGAGAGAGAGAGAGAGAGAGAGCTCTGGCATCTTCCCCAATATTTGGAACCAAGGACTGATCACCCCAATCCACAAAAGTGGAGACAAATTTGACCCCAATAACTACCGTGGAATATGTGTCAACAGTAACCTTGGGAAAATCCTCTGCATTATTATTAACAGCAGACTCGTACATTTCCTCAATGAAAACAATGTACTGAGCAAATGTCAAATTGGCTTTTTACCAAATTACCGTACAACAGACCATGTATTCACCCTGCACACCCTAATTGACAATCAAACAAACCAAAACAAAGGCAAAAGTCTTCTCATGCTTTGTTGATTTCAAAAAGCCTTCGACTCAATCTGGCATGAGGGTCTGCTATACAAACTGATGGAAAGTGGTGTTGGGGGTAAAACATACGACATTATAAAATCCATGTACACAAACAACAAGTGTGCGGTTAAAATTGGCAAAAAACACACATTTCTTCACACAGGGTCGTGGGGTTAGACAGGGATGCAGCTTAAGCCCCACCCTCTTCAACATATATATCAACGAATTGGCGAGGGCACTAGAAAAGTCTGCAGCACCCGGCCTCCCCTGCTAGAATCCGAAGTCAAATGTCTGCTGTTTGCTGATGATCTGGTGCTTCTGTCACCAACCAAGGAGGGCCTACAGCAGCACCTAGATCTTATGCACAGATTCTGTCAGACCTGGGCCCTGACAGTAAATCTCAGTAAGACCAAAATAATGGTGTTCCAAAAAGGTCCAGTCACCAGGACCACAAATACAAATTCCATCTAGACACTGTTGCCCTAGAGCACACAAAAACTATACATACCTTGGCCTAAACATCAGCACCACAGGTAACTTCCACAAAGCTGTGAACGATCTGAGAGACAAGGCAAGAAGGGCATTCTATGCCATCAAAAGAAACATAAATTTCAACATACCAATTAGGATCTGGCTAAAAATACTTGAATCAGTCATAGAGCCCATTGCCCTTTATGGTTGTGAGGTCTGGGGTCCGCTCACCAACCAAGACTTCACAAAATGGGACAAACACCAAATTGAGACTCTGCACGCAGAATTCTGCAAAAATATCCTCCGTGTACAACGTAGAACACCAAATAATGCATGCAGAGCAGAATTAGGCCGATACCCACTAATTATCAAAATCCAGAAAAGAGCTGTTAAATTCTACAACCACCTAAAAGGAAGCGATTCACAAACCTTCCATAACAAAGCCATCACCTACAGAGATGAACCTGGAGAAGAGTCCCTAAGCAAGCTGGTCCTGGGGCTCTGTTCACAAACACAAACACACACTACAGAGCCCCAGGACAGCAGCACAATTAGACCCAGAAATTATGAGAAAACAAAGATAACTACTTAACACATTGGAAAGAATTAACAAAAAAACAGAGCAAACTAGAATGCTATTTGGCCCTACACAGAGAGTACACAGCGGCAGAATACCTGACCACTGTGACTGACCCAAAATTAAGGAAAGCCTTGACTATGTACAGACTCAGTGAGCATAGCCTTGCTATTGAGAAAGGCCGCCGTAGGCAGACATGGCTCTCAAGAGAAGACAGGCTATGTGCTCACTGCCCACAAAATGAGGTGGAAACTGAGCTGCACTTCCTAACCTCCTGCCCAATGTATGACCATATTAGAGAGACATATTTCCCTCAGATTACACAGATCCACAAAGAATTTGAAAACAAATCCAATTTTGAAAAACTCCCATATCTACTGGGTGAAATTCCACAGTGTGCAATCACAGCAGCAAGATTTGTGACCTGTTGCCACGAGAAAAGGGCAACCAGTGAAGAACAAACACCATTGTAAATACAACCCATATTTATGCTTATTTATTTTATCTTGTGTCCTTTAGCCATTTGTACATTGTTAGAACACTGTATATATATATATAATATGACATTTGTAATGTCTTTACTGTTTTGAAACGTCTGTATGTGTAATGTTTACTGTTAATTTTTGTTGTTTTTCACTTTATATATTCACTTTGTATGTTGTCTACCTCACTTGCTTTGGCAATGTTAACACATGTTTCCCATGCCAATAAAGCCCTTGAATTGAATTGAATTGAATTGAGAGAGAGAGAGAGAGAGAGAGAGAGAGAGAGAGAGAGAGAGAGAAAAGAAATGGCAAGTTTAAGAGAGAGAATCTTACTTTAGCATAAGTGTGTTGTTGTGATTGGTTGGGTGCTGGGGGGAGGGACCCGTTGAGTTATAGGAGGAGCCAGCAGCCATGTGGGAGGAGTTATTATGGTTCCCGACTCTAGAGTGAAAAAAACACAATTAGATGTGTGAGGAAAATGTCACCCAGACACCTGGTTGGTTATTGAGCATTTGACACTAGTGACAACTACATTTATCTTACCTGAGGGGCGGGCCAACCTGCTGCTGAGCCAATGGTGGCGTGTCTAAGGCTGAGGGGCGGGGCATGAGAGGGTCCTGCTGGCTCCGGATAGGCTGGAGCGGGCACTGAGGGCGGGAATGAGGCTGAAGAGGAGGGGTAGGGGTGGGGACGACGGGGGGCTGGGCTACTCTCGTCATCATGCGTTTGGTGTAACCGGTCTCATTCTTAAAGTTATTTACCGCCTGAGAGAGGAGAGGAGAGGAGAGGAGGAGATGGAGAGGAGAGGAGAGGAATTCAACATATTTCTACAGTATGTTAGTTTTATTTAATGTTTATTTAACAGTATATAGTATAGCATATACAGTGCAGTAGGAAAGTATTCAGACCCCAGCCTTATTCTAAAATTAATTTAAAAAGTTCCCTCAATCTAAACACAATACCCCATAATGACAACACAATACCCCATAATGACATCACAATACCCCATAATGACATCACAATACCCCATAATGACATCCCAATACCCCATAATGACATCACAATACCCCATAATGACATCACAATACCCCATAATGACATCACAATACCCCATAATGACATCACAATACTCCATAATGACATCCCAATACCCTATAATGACATCACACTACCCCATAATGACATCACAATACCCCATAATGACATCACAATACCCCATAATGACATCACAATACCCCATAATGACATCCCAATACCCTATAATGACATCACAATACCCCATAATGACATCACACTACCCCATAATGACATCACAATACCCCATAATGACATCACAATACCCCATAATGACATCACAATACCCTATAATGACATCACAATACCCCATAATGACATCACAATACCCCATAATGACATCCCAATACCCCATAATGACATCACAATACCCCATAATGACATCACAATACCCCATAATGACATCACAATACCCCATAATGACATCACAATATCCATAATGACAAGGCGAACAGGTTTTTAGAAATGTTAGCAAATTTATTACCAGTAAAAAACTGAAATACCTAATAATAATGATTATTTATTTACATAATTATTCTGACACTTTAATATGAGACTTGAAATTGAGCTCAGGTGCTTCCTGTTTCCATTGATCATCCTTGAGATGTTTCTACAACTACATAAGGTCCCACAGTTCATGTCAGAGCAAAAACCAAGCCATGAGGTCGAAGGAATTGTCCGTAGAGATCTGAGACAGGATTGTGTCGAGGCACAGATCTGGGGAAGGGTACCAAAACATTTCTGCAGCATTGAAGTTCCCCCAAGAACACAGTGGCTCCATCAGTCTCAAATGAAAGAAGTTTGGAACCACCAAGACTCTTCCTAGAGCTGGCCGCAGCACTCCACCAATCAGGCCTTTATGGTAGAGAGAGACAAGATTCTCTGGTCTGATGAAACCAAGATTGAACTCGTTGTCCCGAATGCCAAGCGTCACGTCTGGAGGAAACCTGGCACCATCCCTACGGTGAAGCATGGTGGTGGCAGCATCATGCTGTGGGGATGTTTTTCAGCTGCAGGGACTGGGAGACTAGTCAGGATCGGGAAAGATGAACGGAGCAAAGTACAGAGAGAACCTTGAGATAACAACATGCTTCAGAACGCTCAGCATCTCAGACTGGGGCGAAGGTTCACCTTCCAACAGGACAACGACACAAGAGTGGCTTTGGAACAAGTTTCTGAATGTCCTTGAGTGGCCCGGACCTAAACCCGATCTAACATCTCTGGAGAAACCTGAAAATAGCTGTGCAGCGACGCTCCCCAACCAACCTGACAGAGCTTGAGAGGATCTGCAGAGAAGAATGGGAGAAACTCCCCAAATACAGGTGTGCCAAGCTTGTAGCGTCAAACCCAAGAAGACTCAAGGTTGTAATCGCTGCCAAAGGTGCTTCAACAAAGTTCTGAGTAAAGGATCTGAATACTTATGTAACGGTGTTGTTTCTGTTTTAGCTTTGTCATTATGGGATATTGTGATGTCACTATGGGATATTGTGATGTCACTATGGGGTAGTGTGATGTCATTATGGGGTATTGTGACGTCACTATGGGGTAGTGTGATGTCATTATGGGATATTGTGATGTCACTATGGGATATTGTGATGTCACTATGGGGTAGTGTGATGTCACTATGGGGTATTGTGATGTCACTATGGGGTATTGTGACGTCACTATGGGGTATTGTGTGTAGATTGATGAGGGGGAAAAAACTATTTAATCCATTATAGAACAAGACTTACGTAACAAAATGTGGAAAAGGTCAAGGGGTCTGAATGCTTTCTGAAGACACCTGTATGTTGTGGAACATTTCATACACGTTACCTCACTAAATAAATAAAGGCCAGTGTTGAGTAGGCGGAGCCTGAGAGAGTTTTACCTGGCGCAGGAACTTATTGGCTATGAGCGCGTCAGGGGAGACATTCGATTGGCTACAGGTGGGACACACATGTTCCTCTGACTCCAGCAGAGACGTACGGATACCTGAGGAGAGGAGACAGCATCAGTCACTATGGATACCTGAGGAGAGGAGACGGCATCAGTCACTATGGATAACTGAGGAGACAGCATCAGTCACTATGGATACCTGAGGAGAGGAGACGGCATCAGTCACTATGGATACCTGAGGAGAGGAGACAGCATCAGTCACTATGGATACCTGAGGAGAGGAGACAGCATCAGTCACTATGGATACCTGAGGAGAGGAGACGGCATCAGTCACTATGGATACCTGAGGAGAGGAGACAGCATCAGTCACTATGGATACCTGAGGAGAGGAGACGGCGTCAGTCACTATGGATACCTGAGGAGAGGAGACGGCGTCAGTCATCAGGTCTTTACAGGTGTGTGTTTGTCGACTCACAGTCGTCGCAGTAGGAGTTGCCACAGCAGGGAATGACCACAGCGTCAGTCATCAGGTCTTTACAGAGCAAACAGAGGAGCTCATCAGGGACTGGATCCTCGTCTTCCTCGGAACTGGACTGGTCCCTGGGGACGAACGGAGGCCTCTCCTTCTTACCTAAAGCGTAGGCCTCACTGTGGAGGGGGAGACACACACACACAGAGAGGTTTACGGGTTAGACGTCAGGGGTTAAAGGTCAGGCAAACCATAACCTTTCTAAAAACTCATGTCTGAGGTGGTTACTCAAATCTCTAACCACTTTAATAATTAAAAATTGGATGTAATAAATGTTTCACTAGCCACTATATATAATGTTACCATACCCTACATTACTCATCTCATATATATATATATACTGTTAAACCAGCTATAATGTTACCATACCCTACATTACTCATCTCATATATATATATACTGTTAAACCAGCTATAATGTTACCATACCCTACATTACTCATCTCATATATATATATACTGTTAAACCAGCTATAATGTTACCATACCCTACATTACTCATCTCATATATATATACTGTTAAACCAGCTATAATGTTACAATACCCTACATTACATTACTCATCTCATATATATATACTGTTAAACCAGCTATAATGTTACCATACCCTACATTACTAATCTATCATATATATATACTGTTAAACCAGCTATAATGTTACCATACCCTACATTACTCATCTCATATATATATACTGTTAAACCAGCTATAATGTTACCATACCCTACATTACTAATATCATATATATATACTGTTAAACCAGCTATAATGTTACCATACCCTACATTACTCATCTCATATATATATACTGTTAAACCAGCTATAATGTTACCATACCCTACATTACTCATCTCATATATATATATACTGTTAAACCAGCTATAATGTTACCATACCCTACATTACTCATCTCATATATATATATATACTGTTAAACCAGCTATAATGTTACCATACCCTACATTACTCATCTATATATATATATACTGTTAAACCAGCTATAATGTTACCATACCCTACATTACTCATCTCATATATATATACTGTTAAACCAGCTATAATGTTACCATACCCTACATTACTCATCTCATATATATATACTGTTAAACCAGCTATAATGTTACCATACCCTACATTACTAATATCATATATATATACTGTTAAACCAGCTATAATGTTACCATACCCTACATTACTCATCTATATATATATATACTGTTAAACCAGCTATAATGTTACCATACCCTACATTACTCATCTCATATATATATACTGTTAAACCAGCTATAATGTTACCATACCCTACATTACTCATCTCATATATATATACTGTTAAACCAGCTATAATGTTACCATACCCTACATTACTCATCTCATATATATATACTGTTAAACCAGCTATAATGTTAATACCCTACATTACTCATCTCATATATATATACTGTTAAACCAGCTATAATGTTACCATACCCTACATTACTCATCTCATATATATATACTGTTAAACCAGCTATAATGTTACCATACCCTACATTACTCATCTCATATATATATATATATACTGTTAAACCAGCTATAATGTTACCA
>NW_024609039.1:62500-97500 GCF_018296145.1 Oncorhynchus tshawytscha | reverse complement strand
CGGTCTTGCCCTCTCTGCCTCGAATACCCATCTCTCTTCTCTTGCCCTCTCTGCCTCGAATACCCATCTCTCTTCTCTTGCCCTCTCTGCCTCGAATACCCATCTCTCTTCTCTTGCCCTCTCTGCCTCGAATACCCATCTCTCTTCTCTTGCCCTCTCTGCCTCGAATACCCATCTCTCTTCTCTTGCCCTCTCTGCCTCGAATACCCATCTCTCTTCTCTTGCCCTCTCTGCCTCGAATACCCATCTCTCTTCTCTTGCTCTCTCTGCCTCGAATACCCATCTCTCTTCTCTTGCCCTCTCTGCCTCGAATACCCATCTCTCTTCTCTTGCCCTCTCTGCCTCGAATACCCATCTCTCTTCTCTTGCCCTCTCTGCCTCGAATACCCATCTCTCTTCTCTTGCCCTCTCTGCCTCGAATACCCATCTCTCTTCTCTTGCCCTCTCTGCCTCGAATACCCATCTCTCTTCTCTTGCCCTCTCTGCCTCAAATACCCATCTCTCTTCCCTCTCTGCCTCAAATACCCATCTCTGCCTCGAAGACCCATCTCTCTTCTCTCTTGCCCTCTCTGCCCTCTCTGCCTCGAATACCCATCTCTCTCTCTTCCTCTCTCTCTCTCTCTGTCTCTCTCTCTCTCTCTCTCTCTCTCGTCTTCACTATGAAACAGTGGTTCCCACCCAGACACAGGATCAAGCAGAGACTAATTGACCGGTTTGATGAGGAGGAAGTCACTATCAGAAACGCCCCCTGAAGAATGATACACCATTGTCAAAAGAGCCTACGGCTTGGACTAGTAGAAGACCAGAGCCAGCCGTCCTCTAGTCTCTCACACCAACTGATTGGAGAGATGGCAGACTGAGCATCCAATGAGCCAAGACAACTAATGTCAGTATATTTTAACCGGGGCCGGGGTGTTTGCCTTCACTGTTTCAATCTAACGTATTGCTGTAGGCAGGCAAAGAGAGAGATAGAGAGAGACACACATACAAATAGAGAGAGGTAGTCTCTCCTCCGCGTCTCCCCAGCCTACCACCAGCCTCTCCATCAGCCTCCTCAGCCTCACCCCCAGCCTCCCCACCCTCTCTCCATCAGCCTCCCCAGCCTCAGCCCCATCCTCTCCCAGCCTCTCCCTAGCTTCTCCCCCAGCCTTTCTCCCAGCCTCTCCTCCGCATCTCCCCAGCCTACCACCAGCCTCTCCATCAGCCTCCCCAGCCTCAGCCCCATCCTCTCCCAGCCTCTCCCCTAGCTTCTCCCCAGCCTTTCTCCCAGCCTCTCCTCCCATCGTCTCCCCAGCCTACCACCAGCCTCTCCATCAGCCTCCCCAGCCTCAGCCCCATCCTCTCCCAGCCTCTCCCCCAGCTTCTCCCCAGCCTTTCTCCCAGCCTCTCCTCCGCAGCTCCCCAGCCTACCACCAGCCTCTCCATCAGCCTCCCCAGCCTCAGCCCCATCCTCTCCCAGCCTCTCCCCTAGCTTCTCCCCCAGCCTTTCTCCCAGCCTCTCCTCCGCGTCTCCCCAGCCTACCACCAGCCTCTCCATCAGCCACCTCAGCCTCACCCCCCCAGCCTCTCCCCCCAGTTTCTCCCCCAGACTCTCTCCCAGCCTCCCCAGCCCCTCCCCCAGCCTCCCCAGCCTACCAACAGCCTCTCCATCAGCCTCCTCAGCCTCACCCCCAGCCTCCCCCAGCCTCTCCCCTAGTTTCTTCCCCAGCCTCTCTCCCAGCCTCCCCAGCCCCTCCCCCAGCCTCCCCAGCCTACCACCAGCTTCTCCATCAGCCTCCTCAGCCTCACACCCAGCCTCCCCCAGCCTCTCTCCCAGCCTCCCCATTCCCTCCCCCAGCCTCTCTCCCAACCTACCACCAGTCTCTCCCCCAGCCTCCCCAACCTACCACCACCCTCTCACCAGCCTCTAGCCAGCCTTCCCAGCCTCTCCCCCAGTCTCCCTTCCTCCCCAGTCTCCCCCAGCCTCCGAGGGTCACGACAGACTCAGGGGGCAGGGATATAAATATAAACTGTCCCTCTGTTCAATAACCATTATATTCTCTACATTATACATTAGAAGCTTCTGATGGGGCTGTAAATTCACAGTTGTCTCCCACTGCCACCGGCATCAGAGAGAGATGTGTTGACAAAGACATAGCTTGGAAAAGAGAGGTAAAGAGACAGAGGGAGACAGGGAGAGAGAGAGCAGGAGGGAGGAAGAGACCACCAACCAAGGAGGGCCTACAGCAGCACCTAGATCTTATGCACAGATTCTGTCAGACCTGGGACCTGGGCCTGACAGACCTGGGCCCTGACAGACCTGGGCCCTGACAGTAAACCTCAGTCAGACCAAAATAATGGTGTTCCAAAAAAGGAAACAAATCCAAATTCCATCTAAACACTGTTGCCCTAGAGCACACAAAAAACTACACATACCTGGGCCTAAACATCAGCACCACAGGTAACTTCCACAAAGCTGTGAACGATCTGAGAGACAAGGTAAGAAGGGCATTCTATGCCATCAAAAGGAACATAAAATTCAAATAATGCAGAGCAGAATTAAGCCGATACCCGCTTTTTATCCAAATCCAGAAAAGAGACATTCAATTCTACAACCACCTAAAAGGAAGCAATTCTGAAACCTTCCATAACAAAGCCATTACCTACAGAGAAATTATCCTGGAGAAGAGTCCCCTAAGCAAGCTGGTCCTGGGGCTCTGTTCACATACACAAACAGACCCCTCAGAGCCCCGGGACAGCAATACAATTAGACCCAACCATATCATGAGAAAACAAAAATATATTTACTTGACACATTGGAAAGAATTAACAAAAAAACAGAGCAAACTAAAATGCTATTTGGCCCTACACAGAGAGTACACAGTGGCAGAATACCTGACCACTGTGACTGACCCAAACTTAAGGAAAGCTTTGACTATGTACAGACTCAGTGAGCATAGCCTTGCTATTGAGAACTCAAGAGAAGACAGGTTATGTGCTCACTGCCCACAAAATGAAGTGGAAACTGAGCTGCACTTCCTAACTTCCTGCCAAATGTATGACCATATTAGAGACACATATTTCCCTCAGATTACACAGACCCAGAAAGAAGTCGTAAACAAATCAAATGTTGATAAAATTCCTGGACGGAGATCAAAGGCGCCGGCTAATCTAAGGTGTCAAGACGCCCATCTCCTGGGGAGTTTTATGACGGTCGTAAATAGCTGGAACTTTCTCTCCCTCGCCATGCAGTACTGAGGGGAAAGAGCTTCTTCCCGCCAAAACTCCAACGTCCAAACGTTTATTTGTGCCTGAATACAACAGGTTTAGACCTCACAGTGAAATGCTGAATACAACAGGTGTAGTAGACCTCACAGTGAAATGCTGAATACAACAGGTGTAGTAGACCTCACAGTGAAATGCTGAATACAACAGGTGAAGACCTGTGAAATGCTGAATACAACAGGTTTACACCTCACAGTGAAATGCTGAATACAACAGGTTTAGACCTCACAGTGAAATGCTGAATACAACAGGTGTAGTAGACCTTACAGTGAAATGCTGAATACAACAGGTGTAGTAGACCTCACAGTGAAATGCTGAATACAACAGGTGTAGTAGACCTCACAGTGAAATGCTGAATACAACAGGTGTAGTAGACCTCACAGTGAAATGCTGAATACAACAGGTGTAGTAGACCTCACAGTGAAATGCTGAATACAACAGGTGTAGTAGACCTCACAGTGAAATGCTGAATACAACAGGTTTAGACCTCACAGTGAAATGCTGAACACAACAGGTTTAGACCTCACAGTGAAATGCTTACTTACAGGCTCTAACCAATAGTGCAAAAAAAGGTATTAGGTGAACAATAGGTAGGTAAAGAAATAAAACAACAGTAAAAAGACAGGCTATATACAGTAGAGAGGCTATATACAGTAGAGAGGCTATATACAGTAGAGAGGCTATATACAGTAGAGAGGCTTTATACAGTAGCGAGGCTATATACAGTTGAGAGGCTATATACAGTAGAGAGGCTATATACGGTAGAGAGGCTATATACAGACACCGGTTAGTCAGGCTGATTGAGGTAGTATGTACATGTAGATATGGTTAAAGTGACTCTGCATATATGATGAGCAGAGAGTAGCAGTAGTGTAAAAGAGGGATTGGTGGGTGGTGGGACACAATGCAGATAGCCTGGTTGGCCACTGTGCGGGAGCACTTGTTGGTCGGCCCAATTGAGGTAGTATGTACATGAATGTATATGTCAGAGTTACATCGGAATGTTGTAAAACATATATGATTAAATATGAAACTATTTGATGAGAAGATTAATTGTGATTTTAGCCTTCTAAATGAGAACTGTTTTTCATATAAAGTTTTACCCAGTCAGGAGCCACACCCCCGTCAGTAACCACACCCCCGTCAGTAACCACACCCCCGTCAGTAGCCACACCCCCGATGAGCGTATTATTCAACTGTACAGTATGTATTGAATGCCTTTGTCTCTCCCTTTCATTGTGTAACCAGCCGTCATATCGGGTTAGTCCACTAGGGACTTTTCATTGTGTAACCAGCCGTCATATCGGGTTAGTCCACTAGGGACTTTTCATTGTGTAACCAGCCGTCATATCGGGTTAGTCCACTAGGGACTTTTCATTGTGTAACCAGCCGTCATATCGGGTTAGTCCACTAGTGACTTTTCATTGTGTAACCAGCTGTCATATCGGGTTGGTCCACTAGGGACTTTTCATTGTGTTATAATTATAATGGCCATACTTCCTCATTACACAAAGGAATAACCTCAACCAAATTCCAAAGACTGGTGACATCCAGTGGAAGCAGTAGGAACTGAAAACAGGTTCCTAAGAAATATCGTTTCCCCATGAGAACTCAATGAACAGACAGAGACCTAAAAAAAAACAATTCTGAACGGTTAAGTCCTCTGGGTTTTGCCTGATACATAAGTTCACAGACATGATTCAAACAGTGTTAGAAATGTCAGAGTGTTTTCTATCCAGATATACTAATAATATGCATATCTTATATTCCTGGCATGAGTAGCAGGAAGTTGAAATTGGGCACGCTATTTATCCAAAAGTGAAAATGCTGCCCCCTATCCCAAAGAGGTTTAAAGAAACGTTTTCCGTGTTGCCCTAAGTTACTAAACAAGTTAATTGTTACATGATTTTTATTCACAATGATATTCGCGTCACGACACTCTCATATCTATTGACTGAAACGTCACGGCAGAAAGATTTGTGACCCATTGCCACGAGAAAAGGGCAACCAGTGAAGAACAAACACCATGGTAAATACAACCAATGTTTATTTTGTACTTTAACTATTGGCACATCGTTACAACACTGCATATAATTATACTAGGACATTTGAAATGGCTTTATTATTTTGGAACTTTTGTGAATGTAATGTTTACTGTTTATTTTTTTAATTGTTTATTTAACTTTAATTTATTATCTATTTCACTTGCTCTGGCAATGTAATCATATATTTCCCATGCCAATAAAGCCCCTTAAATTAAACATTGAAATGAGAGGGAGAGAGAGAGAGAGAGAGAGAGAGAGAGAGAGAGAGAGAGAGAGAATGATCAATAGAAACATGTTTTCTGGGATTCAGAGCAGCTGAGGAATAGGAATGAGTGTCTCTCTCACACACACACACACACACACACCCTAGTTTTTAGTGTGTTTGAGTGTGTCTGTTGTAGAAGCCATGTTCTACTTGCTGAGTTTGGTTCATGGCTGAATGCTCCTATTCATTAGAAAGGCCACAGCTCTGACCAACCTGGGAGTGACAGACAACTGATTAAGGAAACAGTTTAATTCCTTTCTCTCCCACGGCCAGACCGCCACAGAAATCTAATTAAAGACACTAGGTCCGCATCCCAAAGGGCACCCCCATTCCCTATGTAGTGCACTACTTTTGACCAGGACCCATGGACACCATTCCCTATGTAGTGCACTACTTTAGACCAGAGTCATGTGGTGCTTTATAGGGAATAGAATGGAAACAGGACTTTTCTCTACATCTCCCATGAGGCCGTGCTCCGTTACCTGCCATGCCACCAACATGACACGCCGTGTAATTCTCCTGACCTAAAAAGGTGCCGGCCGCCGAGTTCCTCGCCACAGTGGGTTCCAGGGTGGTAGGGGTAGTTACCACTGAGTTATTCACCAGGGTGGGTTGAGGGTGGTAGGGGTAGTTACCACACACTGGGTGGGGTAGTCACCACTGAGTTATTCACCAGGATGGGTTGAGGGTACCAGGGGTAGTTACCACTGAGTTATTCACCAGGGTGGATTGAGGGTACCAGGGGTAGTTACCACTGAGTTATTCACCAGGATGGGTTGAGGGTACCAGGGGTAGTTACCACTGAGTTATTCACCAGGGTGGGTTGAGGGTACCAGGGGTAGTTACCACTGAGTTATTCACCAAGGTGGATTGAGGCTGGTAGGGGTATTTACCACTGAGTTATTCACTAGGATGGGTTGAGGGTACCAGGGGTAGTTACCACTGAGTTATTCACCAGGGTGGGTTGAGGGTACCAGGGGTAGTTACAACTGAGTTATTCACCAGGGTGGATTGAGGGTACCAGGGGTAGTTACCACTGAGTTATTCACCAGGATGGGTTGAGGGTACCAGCGGTAGTTACAACTGAGTTATTCCCTAGGGTGGGTTGAGGGTGGTAGGGGTAGTTACCACTGCGTTATTCACCAGGGTGGGTTGAGGGTGGTAGGGGTAGTCAACACTGAGTTATTCACCAGGGTGGGTTGAGGGTGGTAGGGGTAGTTACCACTGCATTATTCACCAGGGTGGGTTGAGGGTGGTAGGGGTAGTTACCACTGAGTTATTCACCAGCGTGGGTTGAGGGTGGTAGGGGTAGTTACCACTGCGTTATTCACCAGGGTGGGTTGAGGGTGGTAGGGGTAGTCAACACTGAGTTATTCACCAGGGTGGGTTGAGGGTGGTAGGGGTAGTTACCACTGCATTATTCACCAGGGTGGGTTGAGGGTGGTAGGGGTAGTTACCACTGAGTTATTCACCAGGGTGGGTTGAGGGTGGTAGGGGTAGTCAACACTGAGTTATTCACCAGGGTGGGTTGAGGGTACCAGGGGTAGTTACCACTGAGTTATTCACCAGGGTGGGTTGAGGATACCAGCGGTAGTTACCACTGAGTTATTCCCTAGGGTGGGTTGAGGGTGGTAGGGGTAGTTACCACTGAGTTATTCACCAGGGTGGGTTGAGGGTACCAGGGGTAGTTACCACTGCGTTATTCACCAGGGTGGGTTGAGGGTGGTAGGGGTAGTTACCACTGAGTTATTCACCAGGGTGGGGTAGTTACCACTGAGTTATTCACCAGGGTGGGTTGAGTGTGGTAGGGGTAGTTACCACTGAGTTATTCACCAGGGTGAGTTGAGGGTGGTAGGGGTAGTTTCCACTGAGTTACTAACCACAGTGGGTTCCAGGGTGGTAGGGGTAGTTACCACCGAGTTATTCACCAGGGTGGGTTGAGGGTGGTAGGGGTAGTTACCACCGAGTTATTCACCAGGGTGGGTTGAGGGTGGTAGGGGTAGTTACCACTGAGTTATTCACCAGGGTGGGTTGAGGGTGGTAGGGGTAGTCACCACTGAGTTATTCACCAGGATGGGTTGAGGGTACCAGGGGTAATTACCACTGAGTTATTCACCAGGGTGGGTTTAACCCAGATTACAGTAGGACCCAGTAACAGGTACCTGGTAGAAACCCAGATTACAGTAGGACCCAGTAACAGGTACCTGGTAGAAAACCAGATTACAGTAGGACCCAGTAACAGGCTATGGTAGAAACCCAGATTACAGTAGGACCCAGTAACAGGTACCTGGTAGAAAACCAGATTACAGTAGGACCCAGTAACAGGTACCTGGTAGAAACCCAGATTACAGTAGGACCCAGTAACAGGTACCTGGTAGAAACCCGGATTACAGTAGGACCCAGTAACAGGCTATGGTAGAAACCCAGATTACAGTAGGACCCAGTAACAGGTACCTGGTAGAACCCAGATTACAGTAGGACCCAGTAACAGGCTATGGTAGAAACCCAGATTACAGTAGGACCCAGTAACAGGTACCTGGTAGAAACCCAGATTACAGTAGGATCCAGTAACAGGCTATGGTAGAAACCCAGATTACAGTAGGACCCAGTAACAGGTACCTGGTAGAAACCCAGATTACAGTAGGACCCAGTAACAGGCTATGGTAGAAACCCAGAATACATTAGGACCCAGTAACAGGTACCTGCTAGAAACCCAGATTACAGTAGGCCCCAGTAACAGGCTATGGTACTAACCCAGATTACAGTAGGCCACAGCAACAGGTACCTGGTAGAAACCCAGATTACAGTAGGCCCCGGTAACAGGTACCTGGTAGAAACCCAGATTACAGTAGGACCCAGTAACAAGCTATGGTACTAACCCAGATTACAGTAGGCCCCGGTAACAGGCTATGGTAGAAACCCAGATTACAGTAGGACCCAGTAACAGGCTATGGTAGAAACCCAGATTACAGCAGGACCCAGTAACAGGTACCTGGTAGAAACCCAGATTACAGTAGGACCCAGTAACAGGCTATGGTAGAAACCCAGATTACAGTAGGACCCAGTAACAGGTACCTGGTAGAAACCCAGATTACAGTAGGACCCAGTAACAGGTACCTGGTAGAAACCCAGATTACAGTAGGACCCAGTAACAGGCTATGGTAGAAACCCAGATTACAGTAGGCCCCGGTAACAGGCTATGGTAGAAACCCAGATTACAGTAGGACCAGGTAACAGGCTATGGTAGAAACCCAGATTACAGTAGGCCCCAGTAACAGGCTATGGTAGAAACCCAGATTACAGTAGGACCCAGTAACAGCTACCTGGTAGAAACCCAGATTACAGTAGGACCCAGTAACAGGCTATGGTAGAAACCCAGAATACATTAGGACCCAGTAACAGGTACCTGCTAGAAACCCAGATTACAGTAGGCCCCAGTAACAGGCTATGGTACTAACCCAGATTACAGTAGGCCACAGCAACAGGTACCTGGTAGAAACCCAGATTACAGTAGGATCCAGTAACAGGCTATGGTAGAAACCCAGATTACAGTAGGACCCAGTAACAGGTACCTGGTAGAACCCAGATTACAGTAGGACCCAGTAACAGGCTATGGTAGAAACCCAGATTACAGTAGGACCCAGTAACAGGTACCTGGTAGAAACCCAGATTACAGTAGGATCCAGTAACAGGCTATGGTAGAAACCCAGATTACAGTAGGACCCAGTAACAGGTACCTGGTAGAAACCAAGATTACAGTAGGACCCAGTAACAGGCTATGGTAGAAACCCAGAATACATTAGGACCCAGTAACAGGTACCTGCTAGAAACCCAGATTACAGTAGGCCCCAGTAACAGGCTATGGTACTAACCCAGATTACAGTAGGCCACAGCAACAGGTACCTGGTAGAAACCCAGATTACAGTAGGCCCCGGTAACAGGTACCTGGTAGAAACCCAGATTACAGTAGGACCCAGTAACAGGCTATGGTACTAACCCAGATTACAGTAGGCCCCGGTAACAGGCTATGGTAGAAACCCAGATTACAGTAGGACCCAGTAACAGGCTATGGTAGAAACCCAGATTACAGCAGGACCCAGTAACAGGTACCTGGTAGAAACCCAGATTACAGTAGGACCCAGTAACAGGCTATGGTAGAAACCCAGATTACAGTAGGACCCAGTAACAGGTACCTGGTAGAAACAGATTACAGTAGGACCCAGTAACAGGTACCTGGTAGAAACCCAGATTACAGTAGGACCCAGTAACAGACTATGGTAGAAACCCAGATTACAGTAGGCCCAGTAACAGGCTATGGTAGAAACCCAGATTACAGTAGGACCAGGTAACAGGCTATGGTAGAAACCCAGATTACAGTAGGACCCAGTAACAGGCTATGGTACTAACCCAGATTACAGTAGGCCCCGGTAACAGGCTATGGTAGAAACCCAGATTACAGTAGGACCCAGTAACAGGCTATGGTAGAAACCCAGATTACAGTAGGACCCAGTAACAGGTACCTGGTAGAAACCCAGATTACAGTAGGACCCAGTAACAGGCTATGGTAGAAACCCAGATTACAGTAGGACCCAGTAACAGGCTATGGTAGAAACCCAGATTACAGTAGGACCCAGTAACAGGTACCTGGTAGAAACCCAGATTACAGTAGGACCCAGTAACAGGCTATGGTAGAAACCCAGATTACAGTAGGCCCCGGTAACAGGCTATGGTAGAAACCCAGATTACAGTAGGACCAGGTAACAGGCTATGGTAGAAACCCAGATTACAGTAGGCCCCGGTAACAGGCTATGGTAGAAACCCAGATTACAGTAGGCCCCGGTAACAGGCTATGGTAGAAACCCAGATTACAGTATGCCCCGGTAACAGGCTATGGTAGAAACCCAGATTACAGTAGGACCCAGTAACAGGCTATGGTAGAAACCCAGATTACAGTAGGCCCCGGTAACAGGCTATGGTACTAACCCAGATTACAGTAGAAACCAGTAACAGGCTATGGTAGAAACCCAGATTACAGTAGGACCCATTAACAGGCTATGGTAGAAACCCAGATTACAGTAGGACCCAGTAACAGGTACCTGGTAGAAACCCAGATTACAGTAGGACCCAGTAACAGGCTATGGTAGAAACCCAGATTACAGTAGGACCCAGTAACAGGCTATGGTAGAAACCCAGATTACAGTAGGACCCGGTAACAGGCTATGGTAGAAACCCAGATTACAGTAGGACCCAGTAACAGGCTATGGTAGAAACCCAGATTACAGTAGGACCCAGTAACAGGCTATGGTAGAAACCCAGATTACAGTAGGACCCAGTAACAGGTACCTGGTAGAAACCCAGATTACAGTAGGACCCAGTAACAGGCTATGGTAGAAACCCAGATTACAGTAGGACCCAGTAACAGGCTATGGTACTAACCCAGATTACAGTAGGACCCAGTAACAGGCTATGGTAGAAACCCAGATTACAGTAGGCCCCGGTAACAGGCTATGGTAGAAACCCAGATTACAGTAGGACCCAGTAACAGGCTATGGTAGAAACCCAGATTACAGTAGAACCCAGTAACAGGCTATGGTAGAAACCCAGATTACAGTAGGACCCAGTAACAGGCTATGGTACTAACCCAGATTACAGTAGGACCCAGTAACAGGCTATGGTAGAAACCCAGATTACAGTAGGCCCCGGTAACAGGCTATGGTACTAACCCAGATTACAGTAGAAACCAGTAACAGGCTATGGTAGAAACCCAGATTACAGTAGGACCCAGTAACAGGCTATGGTAGAAACCCAGATTACAGTAGGACCCAGTAACAGGCTATGGTACTAACCCAGATTACAGTAGGACCCAGTAACAGGCTATGGTAGAAACCTAGATTACAGTAGGCCCCGGTAACAGGCTATGGTAGAAACCCAGATTACAGTAGGACCCAGTAACAGGCTATGGTAGAAACCCAGATTACAGTAGGCCCCGGTAACAGGCTATGGTAGAAACCCAGATTACAGTAGAAACCAGTAACAGGCTATGGTAGAAACCCAGATTACAGTAGGACCCATTAACAGGCTATGGTAGAAACCCAGATTACAGTAGGACCCAGTAACAGGTACCTGGTAGAAACCCAGATTACAGTAGGCCCCGGTAACAGGCTATGGTAGAAACCCAGATTACAGTAGGACCCAGTAACAGGCTATGGTAGAAACCCAGATTACAGTAGGCCCCGGTAACAGGCTATGGTAGAAACCCAGATTACAGTAGGCCCCGGTAACAGGCTATGGTACTAACCCAGATTACAGTAGAAACCATTAACAGGCTATGGTAGAAACCCAGATTACAGTAGGACCCATTAACAGGCTATGGTAGAAACCCAGATTACAGTAGGACCCAGTAACAGGTACCTGGTAGAAACCCAGATTACAGTAGGACCCAGTAACAGGCTATGGTAGAAACCCAGATTACAGTAGGACCCAGTAACAGGCTATGGTAGAAACCCAGATTACATTAGGACCCAGTAACAGGCTATGGTAGAAACCCAGATTACAGTAGAACCCAGTAACAGGCTATGGTAGAAACCCAGATTACAGTAGGACCCACTAACAGGCTATGGTAGAAACCCAGATTACAGTAGGCCCCGGTAACAGGCTATGGTAGAAACCCAGATTACAGTAGGCCCCGGTAACAGGCTATGGTACTAACCCAGATTACAGTAGAAACCAGTAACAGGCTATGGTAGAAACCCAGATTACAGTAGGCCCCGGTAACAGGCTATGGTAGAAACCCAGATTACAGTAGGACCCAGTAACAGGCTATGGTAGAAACCCAGATTACAGTAGGACCCAGTAACAGGCTATGGTAGAAACCCAGATTACAGTAGGACCCAGTAACAGGTACCTGGTAGAAACCCAGATTACAGTAGGACCCAGTAACAGGCTATGGTAGAAACCCAGATTACAGTAGGACCCAGTAACAGGCTATGGTACTAACCCAGATTACAGTAGGACCCAGTAACAGGCTATGGTAGAAACCCAGATTACAGTAGGCCCCGGTAACAGGCTATGGTAGAAACCCAGATTACAGTAGGACCCAGTAACAGGCTATGGTAGAAACCCAGATTACAGTAGAACCCAGTAACAGGCTATGGTAGAAACCCAGATTACAGTAGGACCCAGTAACAGGCTATGGTACTAACCCAGATTACAGTAAGACCCAGTAACAGGCTATGGTAGAAACCCAGATTACAGTAGGCCCCGGTAACAGGCTATGGTACTAACCCAGATTACAGTAGAAACCAGTAACAGGCTATGGTAGAAACCCAGATTACAGTAGAACCCAGTAACAGGCTATGGTAGAAACCCAGATTACAGTAGGACCCAGTAACAGGCTATGGTACTAACCCAGATTACAGTAGGACCCAGTAACAGGCTATGGTAGAAACCCAGATTACAGTAGGCCCCAGTAACAGGCTATGGTAGAAACCCAGATTACAGTAGGACCCAGTAACAGGCTATGGTAGAAACCCAGATTACAGTAGGACCCAGTAACAGGTACCTGGTAGAAACCCAGATTACAGTAGGACCCAGTAACAGGCTATGGTAGAAACCCAGATTACAGTAGGCCCCAGTAACAGGCTATGGTAGAAACCCAGATTACAGTAGGACCCAGTAACAGGCTATGGTACTAATCACCAATTACAGTAGGCCCCAGTAACAGGCTATGGTAGAAACCCAGATTACAGTAGGACCCAGTAACAGGCTATGGTAGAAACCCAGATTACAGTAGGACCCAGTAACAGGTACCTGGTAGAAACCCAGATTACAGTAGGACCCAGTAACAGGCTATGGTAGAAACCCAGATTACAGTAGGCCCCAGTAACAGGCTATGGTAGAAACCCAGATTACAGTAGGACCCAGTAACAGGCTATGGTAGAAACCCAGATTACAGTAGGACCCAGTAACAGGCTATGGTAAGAAAATAAATGTTTAGCAGAAGCCTCACAAGAATGTTCTATATATCAGAATAAATTAAGGTCCCGTCTCAACTCAGTCTCGAGGGTCTGATTGGTGTCACAGTTTTACCCCCATGTCCCCAGCTAACACACCTGACTCCAATAATCACCTAATCATGATCTTCAGTTTAAAATGCAATTTGATTAATCAGCTGTGTTTCCTAAGGATGGAGAACAAGTGTGACACCAATCAGGCCCTCGAGGACTGGAGTTGCCCACCCCTGATCTAACCAGTCTCCTCTCTCAGTGAGAGATCAGTCTACATTAAGGTCAGTCTCACCAGTCTCCTCTCTCAGTAACAGATCAGTCTACATTAAGGTCATTCTCACCAGTCTCCTCTCTCAGTAACAGATCAGTCTACATTAAGGTCAGTCTCACCAGTCTCCTCTCTCAGTAACAGATCAGTCTACATTAAGGTCAGTCTCACCAGTCTCCTCTGTCAGTGAGAGATCAGTCTACATTAATTAAGGTCAGTCTCACCAGTCACCTCTCTCCAGAATAAATCTTTATACAAACTCACACACCTCGCCCGCGCTGAACAATAAATAACGGAAATCAATAACCAAAATGAATTTACAGAAAGACGATCTTGGTGGCTACGTGATGTCATTGGGCCAATGTCAACTCTCTGAGTTGAGAGGGAGAGAGAAAGAGAGACACAGAGAGAGAGAGGGGAGGGAGACAGAGATAGAGCGAGAGAAAGCGAGAGAGAGAGAGGGAGAGAGAGAGAGAGAGAGAGAGAGAGGGAGAGAAAGCGAGAGAGAGCGAGAGAGAGGGAGAGAGAGAGACAGAGAGAGAGGAGAGAGAGAGAGAGAGAGAGAGAGAGAGAGAGAGAGAGAGAGAGAGAGAGACAGAGAGAGACAGAGAGAGAGAGAGAGAGAGAGAGAGAGAGAGAGAGAGAGAGAGAGAGACAGAGAGAGAGAGAGAGAGAAAAAAGGGAGAGAGAGAGAGACATAGAGAGAGAGGGAGAGAGAGACAGAGAGAGAGAGAGAGACAGAGACAGAGAGAGAGAGAGAAAGAGAGAGAGAGAGAGAGAGGGAGAGAAAGCGAGAGAAAGCGAGAGATAGCGAGAGAGAGGGAGAGGGAGAGAGAGAAAGAGAGAGAGGGAGAGAAAGTGAGAGAGAGACAGAGGGAGAGAAAGCGAGAGAGAAACATGACAATTCTAGTCACACACTAAGCGTCCAAATGCACCCTTTTACAATAGGACTCTAGTGCAGACATTCTCAATCCAAATTAAAGCAGTATACAGTTTATAGTGTGCCAAAGTAGTGCACTACGTAGGGCATACCTAAGGGTGCCATTTGAAAAGCAGTCGGCCTAACTTTTCCTGATCTACCCCCGTGTTAATATAATCAGATTGGGAGTTGCTCGCGCGTAGGACAGAGGATACGGTCAGAGTCAGCACTTTCTGACCCGCTACTGTGTCCCTCAAAGACATCTTCATTGTCTTATTGACTACACTGCCTGTGGACCGGGATGGAGGGGGTGGAGGGGGATGGAGGAGGGATGGAGGAGGATGGAGGAGGGGGGATGGAAGGGGGATGGAGGGGGTATGGAGGAGGAGGGGGGGAATCGAGGGGGATGGAGGGGAGGGGAGGATGGAGGAGGGGGGAGGAGGGGGGATGGAGGAGGAGGGGGATGGAAGGGGGATGGAGGGGGAGGGGGGGGAGGAGGAGGGGGGGGGAGGAGGGGGATGGAGGGGGGATTTTGGGGGGGGGGAGGAGGAGGGGGATGGAGGGGGGATGGAGGGGGGAGGGGGATGGAGGGGGGAGGGAGGAGGGGGATGGAGGGGGGATGGGGGGGGATGGAGGGGGAGGAGGGGGATGGATGGAGGGGGGGGATGGAGGGGAGGGGATGGAGGGGGGGGGATGGAGGAGGGGGGAGGGGGGATGGAGGAGGGGGATGGGGGGGATGGAGGGAGGAGGGGGGGATGGAGGAGGAGGGGGGATGGAGGGGGGGGAGGAGGGGATGGAGGAGGGGGGGAGGGAGGAGGGGGGATGGAGGGGGGGGATGGAGGAGGAGGGGGGATGGAAGGGGGATGGAGGGGGATGGAGGGGGGATGGAGGAGGAGGGGGATGGAGGGGGGATGGAGGGGGATGGGGGGGTGGAGGAGGAGGGGGATGGAGGAGGGGGGGAGGGATGGAAGGGGGATGGAGGGGGGGGGGGAGGAGGAGGGTGGAATCGAGGGGGATGGAGGAGGAGGGGGATGGAGGAGGAGGGGGATGGAGGAGGAGGGGAGGGGGACTACAACCTGTCTGACATTGCCTGGGTAAACGTCGAGCGTCATTTCATTCAGTAAATCACAGAGATTAGATTAATAGTGCTCTACATGTCTCCAATGGAAAGGACAAAACGCACTGTGATCATCATGGTCCCAAACAGCACCCTATTCCCTATGTAGTGCACTACCTATTTCCAAACGTACTTCATTTCCCCAGTCAAAGTAGTGCACTACATTTGGAATAGGGTGCCATTTAAGGATACGTTCTCATTTGGGACTCCCGCCCACAATGACTCATTGCTTCATCTAGGACTTGTTATTAGCTTTCAGCTTAATGACCTCTACGGGATCGGTGTCCCTCCCCACGGGACGGTTGAGCTAATGTAGGCTAACGTGATTAGCATGAGGTTGAGCTAACGTAGGCTAACGTGATCAGCATGAGGTTGAGCTAACGTAGGCTAACGTGATTAGCATGAGGTTGAGCTAACGTAGGCTAACGTGATTAGCATGAGGTTGAGCTAACGTAGGCTAACGTGATTAGCATGAGGTTGAGCTAACGTAGGCTAACGTGATTAGCATGAGGTTGAGCTAACGTAGGCTAACGTGATCAGCATGAGGTTGAGCTAACGTAGGCTAACGTGATTAGCATGAGGTTGAGCTAACGTAGGCTAACGTGATTAGCATGAGGTTGAGCTAACGTAGGCTAACGTGATTAGCATGAGGTTGAGCTACCGTAGGCTAACGTGATTAGCATGAGGTTGAGCTAACGTAGGCTAACGTGATTAGCATGAGGTTGAGCTAACGTAGGCTAACGTGATTAGCATGAGGTTGTGAGTAACAAGAACATCTCCCAGTACTTAGACATATCTGATATGGGCAGAAAGCTTAAATTCTTGTTAATCTAACTGCACTGTCTAATTTACATGAGGGTTCTTTTCATTCTTATTTTTGACCCATAATTCAAAAACGTTGTATATATTTTTGAGTTTGTTTTATTTATGTAGAATGTGGTATGTACATTTTCTTTTAAAAACTTGTATTTTTTTTCCATCTTTCTTTCTGTTGTTGTTGTTGTTGTTGTTGAGTAGAATGACATGTCAGTGTGTTTAATAGTGTATGGCTCTGGGGCAAAGGAACAGAGTAATGCTTTTAAAGACCATGTTGTCATACTAACACAGAGAATGGGACACAGCAGGCAAGACGAAGAGGAAGCATTTATAAGGATGACGATTCCCACAAATAAGACAACGTGGTTATGGCACAAAACTGTACACAATACTATTTCACTACTAATTCACTACTAATTCACTACTAATTCACTACTAATTTAGAACTAATTCATTACTAATTCACTACTAATTCAGTACTAATCCAGTACTAATTCACTACTAATTCACAACTAATTCACTACTAATTTAGAACTAATTCACTACTAATTCACTACTAATTCAGTACTAATCCACTACTAATTCACTACTAATTCACAACTAATTCACTACTAATCCAGTACTAATTCAGTACTAATCCACTACTAATCCAGTACTAATTCACTACTAATTCACTACTAATTCAGTACTAATTCACTGCTAATTCAGTACTAATCCACTACTAATTCACTAATAATTCACTACAAATGCACTACTAATTCAGTACTAATTCACTACTAATTCACTACTAATTCACTACTAATTCACTACTAATTCAGTACAAATTTAGTACAAATACAACACTAATTCACTACTAATTCACTACTAATTCAGTACTAATTCAGTACTAATTCAATACTAATTCAGTACGAATTCAGTACTAATTCAACACTAATTCACTACTAATTCACTACAAATTCAGTAATAAATCAATACTAATTCACTACTAATTCACTACTAATTCAATACTAATTCAGTACAAATCCAGTACTAATTCACTACTAATTCACTACTAATTCAATACTAATTCACTACTAATTCACGACTAATTCACGACTAATTCACTACTAATTCACTACTAATTCACTACTAAATCAATACTAATTCAATACTAATTCAGTACGAATTCAATACTAATTCACTACTAATTCAATACTAATTCAGTACAAATAGTACTAATTCACTACTAATTCACTACTAAATCAATACTAATTCAATACTAATTCAGTACGAATTCAATACTAATTCAACACTAATTCACTACTAATTCACTACTAATTCAGTAAAAATTCAAAACAAATTCAGTACTAAATCAATACTAATTCACTACTAATTCATTACTAAATCACTAATAATTCAGTACTAATTCAATACTAAATCAATACTAATTCAGTACTAATTCAGTACTAATTCAGTACTACTTCAGTACTAATTCAATACCAATTCAGTACTAATTCAATACTAATTCAACACTAATTCAGTACAAATTCAGTACTAATGCAATACTAATTCAATACTAATTCACTACTAATTAACTACTAATTCATTACTAATTCACTAATAATTCAGTACTAATTCAGTACTAATTCAATACTAATTCAGTACTAATTCAATACTAATTCACTACTAATTCACTACTAATTCACTACTAATCCAGTATTTGGTCCCATCTCGTGCCACACATTATACTGAAAACCCACATTTGGTCCCATCTCGTGCCACACATTAAAGTGAAAACCCACACTTGGTCCCATCTCGTGCCACACATTCTACATGTGTTCTCTGATTCCCTCTCAGAAGTAAAACCCCTGAACACTATAAAGACGACAGAATGATCCCGTCACTCGTCACAAGGTCATCATGAGCTAAAAGCAGGCAGAAGTCTTGGACAAATCTAAAAAACTATCTTTCCAGATGAAGTAGTGAAACTCTGAGGTAACTTGTAACCAGAGTAAAGACTTCATCCAATAACCCTGGACAGCAGAATGATACTGTATATTGAACTAGAAGACAATGACAATGTTGATGTGATGGAAAAAATAACTTAATAACAGTGAATTCAGCTCAGCGTTACTTCCTGTATGGGACCCAAAACGGCACCATGTTCCCTAGTCAAGAGCTTTTAACACCGGGCCCATGGAGGCCTCTGATCCATAATTAGCGCACTACGTAGAAGATAGGGAGTAATTTGGTACTCAGTCTGTCTGTCACATCTCAGCTGGTGTCCGAACTCCGACTGACCCCTTCGCCCTTGAAGGTTTATCTCCTCCTGGCGTGTGACATTTTAAATTAATCCAGTCTAAAGACCATCAAATATCAGAGATGTCTTCAAAGAGACCTTGTTGCTACTTCCTCCCTGTCCCCCGCCACCCCCCCACCACACACTTCCTCCCTGTCCCCCGCCACCCCCCACCACACACTTCCTCCCTGTCCCCCGCCACCCCCACCACACACTCCCCTGGCCCGTTTAAAGAACCTGCTCGGAGAACAGCAGGAGGAAGCGTGACTCTGGTCTCACTGCGTCTGTCCGACTGTCTGACGTCGCTCAGCTCGGCTTTGGGCTAAATTGGCAAATCTGTGGTGAGCAGCGCCACTTGGTTTGTTGGTTTCATTAATACTTTAAATGGCTGTATCGTGAAAGTGCCAACACACAGTACCTAAACATGTGCTTTGGCACCAGTTCCACGGATTCTAATTGGGAACCCTGAGCTGGGACAGAGTTCCAAATGTCAGCCTATTCCCAATGTAGTGCACTACTATTGACCAGGGCCCATAGGGATATAGAGGAGATAGGGAGCCACTTGGAAAGGCACGTCTGGTCTGCTTTCAGAAGGAGAAGAACGTTGCATCTCCTCCTCTCCACTGCTTTGAAAAAACATCCCTCCATTATTCACAAGGAAGGTAGAGAAGATTTAAAGAAGAATGTTACGTGTTAGATTAACCCTCTAACCTACTGTATCACAATGGCACAAGACTCAACATAGTACCTAGGGCTCTTGGGGTGGCTGGTAGCCTAGTGGTTAGAGCGTTGGGCCAGTAACTGAAATGTTGGGGTGGCTGGTAGCCTAGTGGTTAGAGCGTTGGGCCAGTAACTGAAATGTTGGGGTGGCTGGTAGCTTAGTGGTTAGAGCGTTGGGCCAGTAACTGAAAGGTTGGGGTGGTAGCCTAGTGGTTAGAGCGTTGGGCCAGTAACCAAAATGTTGGGTGGCTGGTAGCCTAGTGGTTAGAGCATTGGGCCAGTAACTGAAAGGTTGGGGAGTTGGGCCAGTAACTGAAAGGTTGGGGTGGCTGGTAGCCTAGTGGTTGGAGCGTTGGTCCAGTAACTGAAAGGTTGGGGTGGCTGGTAGCCTAGTGGTTAGAGCGTTGGGTCAGTAACTGAAAGGTTGGGGTGGCTGGTAGGCTAGTGGTTGGAGCGTTGGTACAGTAACTGAAAGGTTGGGGTGGCTGGTAGCCTAGTGGTTGGAGCGCTGGGCCAGTAACTGAAAGGTTGGGGTGGTAGGCTAGTGGTTGGAGCGTTGGTCCAGTAACTGAAAGGTTGGGGTGGCTGGTAGCCTAGTGGTTGGAGCGTTGGGCCAGTAACTGAAAGGTTGGGGTAGCAGGTAGCCTAGTTGTTAGAGCATTGGGCCAGTAACTGAAATGTTGGGGAGTTGGGCCAGTAACTGAAAGGTTGGGGAGTTGGGCCAGTATCTGAAAGGTTGGGGAGTTGGGCCAGTAACTGAAAGGTTGGGGTGGCTGGTAGCTTAGTGGTTGGAGCATTGGTCCAGTAACTGAAAGGTTGGGGTGGCTGGTAGCCTAGTGATTAGAGCGTTGGTCCAGTAACTGAAAGGTTGGGGTGGCTGGTAGCCTAGTGGTTGGAGCGTTGGTCCAGTAACTGAAAGGTTGGGGTGGCTGGTAGCCTAGTGATTAGAGCGTTGGTCCAGTAACTGAAAGGTTGGGGTGGCTGGTAGCCTAATGGTTGGAGCGTTGGGCCAGTAACTGAAAGGTTGGGGAGTTGGGCCAGTAACTGAAAGGTTGGGGTGGCTGGTAGCCTAGTGGTTAGAGCGTTGGGCCAGTAACTGAAAGGTTGGGGAGTTGGGCCAGTAACTGAAAGTTTGGGGAGTTGGGCCAGTAACTGAAAGGTTGGGGAGTTGGGCCAGTAACTGAAAGTTTGGGGAGTTGGGCCAGTAACTGAAAGGTTGGGGAGTTGGGCCAGTAACTGAAAGGTTGGGGAGTTGGGCCACTAACTGAAAGGTTGGGGAGTTGGGCCATAACTGAAAGGTTGGGGTGGCTGGTAGTCTAGTGGTTGGAGCGTTGGGCCAGTAACTGAAAGGTTGGGGTGGCTGGTAGCCTAGTGGTTAGAGAGTTAGGCCAGTAACTGAAAGGTTGGGGTGGCTGGTAGCCTAGTGGTTAGAGCGTTTGGCCAGTAACTGAAAGGTTGGGGTGGCTGGTAGCCTAGTGGTTAGAGCATTGGGCCAGTAACTGAAAAGTTGGGGTGGCTGGTAGCCTAGTGGTTAGAGCGTTGGGCCAGTAACTGAAAGGTTGGGGTGGCTGGTAGCCTAGTGGTTGGAGCGTTGGTCCAGTATCTGAAAGGTTGGGGTGGCTGGTAGCCTAGTGGTTAGAGAGTTAGGCCAGTAACTGAAAGGTTGGGGTGGCTGGTAGGCTAGTGGTTAGAGCGTTGGTCCAGTAACCGAAAGGTTGCTGAATCAAATCCCCCAAGTTGACAAGGTACAAATCTTTTATTCTACCCCGAACAAGGCAGTTAACTCACTTTTAGGGCTCTAAAGTAGTGCACTGCATAGGGAATAGGGCTCAAAAGTAGTGCATTAGATAGGGAACAGCGTGACATTCGTGACACAGTCAAGATATCTGTGTGAAACAAGTGATGGTACGTTGTCAAAAGGGTTCCTAGCACACCTAGTCTGAAAGAACACGCTGCAGCAAATGAGCCTCAAGCAATATCGTCTTGGCAACACATCTTACCGGTACAACATCATCTTAGAAGCAAAACAAATGTGTTCAGACATACAAACAAGATAGACCTATCTATTAGGGTGGTTTGTGAGGGGGGCCACGGTGTGAACAATACTATTAAACCTTTCTGAAGGTCTGTCGACAACAGTGACTGATTCACGCTCCACTTCCACTAGTCTGACTAACGGTGTTGTTGCAGCAGCTGTAGAGAGGGATAGAGGGTCAGGGAGTAGAGAGGGGAGAGAGAGGGTCAGGGAGTAGAGAGGGAAAGAGGGTCAGGGAGTAGAGAGGGGAGAGAGAGGGTCAGGGAGTAGAGAGGGAGAGATGGTCAGGGAGTAGAGGAGGGAGAGATGGTCAGGGAATAGAGAGGGGAGAGAGAGGGTCTGGGAGTAGAGAGGGAGAGATGGTCAGGGAGTAGAGAGGGAGAGATGGTCAGGGAGTAGAGGAGGGAGAGATGGTCAGGGAATAGAGAGGGAGAGAGAGGGTGTGGGAGTAGAGAGGGAGGGATGGTCAGGGAGTAGAGGAGGGAGAGATGGTCAGGGAATAGAGAGGGGAGAGAGAGGGTCTGGGAGTAGAGAGGGGGAGAGAGAGGGTCTGGGAGTAGAGAGGGGAGAGAGGGTCAGGGAGTAGAGAGGGAGAAAGAGGGTCAGGGAGTAGAGAGGGAGAAAGAGGGTCAGGGAGTAGAGAGGGGAGAGAGAGGGTCTGGGAGTAGAGAGGGAGGGATGGTCAGGGAGTAGAGGAGGGAGAGATGGTCAGGGAATAGAGAGGGGAGAAAGAGGGTCAGGGAGTAGAGAGGGAGTAAGAGGGTCAGGGAGTAGAGAGGGGAGAGAGAGGGTTAGGGAGTAGAGAGGGGAGAAATATTAACACGTGACATAGATATCAGAGTCAGAGGAGAGAAGAGACCAATGAAGAGGGAGAAGAAAGGGGAACAGAACGACGCCATCTCTACGTAGCTAGAAAACACAGACCTCAATTAAAATGAGGAACACAGAGAAAAGAAGAGATGGAGAGAGAGGGAGAGAGAGGGAGAGTCAGGGAGTAGAGGGGGAGGAGAGAGGGAGAGTCAGGGAGTAGAGGAGGGAGAGAGAGGGAGAGTCAGGGAGTAGAGGGGGAGAGAGAGGGAGAGTCAGGGAGTAGAGGAGAGAGAGAGAGGAGAGAGAGGAGAGAGAGGGAGAGTCAGGGAGTAGAGGGGAGGGAGAGAGGGAGAGGGGAGTAGAGGAGAGAGAGGAGAGTCAGGGAGTAGAGGAGGGAGAGAGAGGGAGAGTCAGGGAGTAGAGGAGAGAGAGAGGAGAGAGAGGAGAGAGAGGGAGAGTCAGGGAGTAGAGGGGGAGGAGAGAGAGGGTCAGGGAGTAGAGGAGAGAGAGAGAGAGTCAGGGAGTAGAGGAGGGAGAGAGGGGAGAGTCAGGGAGTAGAGGAGGGAGAGAGAGGGTCAGGGAGTAGAGGAGGGAGAGAGAGAGAGGGTCAGGGAGTAGAGGAGGGAGAGAGGGTCAGGGGAGTAGAGGAGGGAGAGAGAGTCAGGGAGTAGAGGGGAGAGAGAGGGTCGGGGGAGTAGAGGAGAGAGAGGGAGAGAGGGTCAGGGAGTAGAGGAGAGAGAGAGGGTCAGGGAGTAGAGGAGAGAGAGGGAGAGTCAGGGAGTAGAGGGGAGAGAGGGGTCAGGGAGTAGAGGAGAGAGAGGGAGAGAGGGTCAGGGAGTAGAGGGGGAGAGAGAGGGTCGGGGAGTAGAGGAGGGAGAGAGGGTCAGGGAGTAGAGGAGGGAGAGAGGGTCGGGGAGTAGAGGAGGGAGAGAGAGAGTCAGGGAGTAGAGAGGGAAAAGAGAGGGTCAGAGAGTAGAGAGGGAAAAGAGAGGGTCAGGGAGTAGAGGAGGGAGAGAGAGAGTCAGGGAGTAGAGAGGGAAAAGAGAGGGTCAGGGAGTAGAGAGGGAAAAGAGAGGGTCAGGGAGTAGAGGAGAGAGAGGGAGAGTCAGGGAGTAGAGGGGGAGAGAGAGAGTCAGGGAGTAGAGGAGGGAGAGAGGGTCAGGGAGTAGAGGAGGGAGAGAGGGTCAGGGAGTAGAGGAGGGAGAGAGGGTCGGGGAGTAGAGGAGGGAGAGAGAGAGTCAGGGAGTAGAGAGGGAAAAGAGAGGGTCAGGGGAGTAGAGAGGGAAAAGAGAGGGTCAGGGAGTAGAGGAGAGAGAGGGAGAGTCAGGGAGTAGAGGGGGAGAGAGAGAGTCAGGGAGTAGAGGAGGGAGAGAGGGTCAGGGAGTAGAGGAGGGAGAGAGGGTCAGGGAGTAGAGGAGGGAGAGAGAGGGTCGGGGAGTAGAGGAGAGAGAGAGGAGAGAGGGTCAGGGAGTAGAGGAGGGAGAGAGGGTCAGGGAGTAGAGGGGGAGAGAGGGAGAGGGGGTCAGGGAGTAGAGGAGGGAGAGAGGGTCGGGGAGTAGAGGAGGGAGAGAGGGTCGGGGAGTAGAGGGGGAGAGAGGGAGAGAGGGTCAGGGAGTAGAGGAGGGAGAGAGGGTCGGGGAGTAGAGGAGGGAGAGAGGGTCGGGGAGTAGAGGAGGGAGAGAGGGTCGGGGAGTAGAGGAGGGAGAGAGGGTCACTAGAGGAGAGAGAGGGAGAGAGGGTCAGGGAGTAGAGGAGGGAGAGAGGGTCAGGGAGTAGAGGAGGGAGAGAGGGTCAGGGAGTAGAGGAGGGAGAGAGGGTCAGGGAGTAGAGGAGGGAGAGAGGGTCGGGGAGTAGAGTCTAAGAGAGGGTCGGGGAGTAGAGGGGGAGAGAGGGAGAGAGGGTCAGGGAGTAGAGGAGGGAGAGAGGGTCGGGGGGAGTAGAGGAGGGAGAGAGGGTCGGGGAGTAGAGGAGGGAGAGAGGGTCGGGGAGTAGAGGAGGGAGAGAGGGTCGGGGAGTAGAGGAGGGAGAGGGAGAGAGGGTCAGGGAGTAGAGGAGGGAGAGAGGGTCAGGGAGTAGAGGAGGGAGAGAGGGTCAGGGAGTAGAGGAGGGAGAGAGGGTCAGGGAGTAGAGGAGGGAGAGAGGGTCAGGGAGTAGAGGAGGGAGAGAGGGTCAGGGAGTAGAGAGGGAAAAGAGAGGGTCAGGGAGTAGAGGAGGGAGAGAGGGTCAGGGAGTAGAGGAGGGAGAGAGGGTCAGGGAGTAGAGGAGGGAGAGAGGGTCAGGGAGTAGAGAGGGAAAAGAGAGGGTCAGGGAGTAGAGGAGGGAGAGAGGGTCAGGGAGTAGAGGAGGGAGAGAGGGTCAGGGAGTAGAGAGGGGAGAGAGAGAGTCAGGGAGTAGAGAGGGAAAAGAGAGGGTCAGGGAGTAGAGAGGGAAAAGAGAGGGGTCAGGGAGTAGAGAGGGAAAAGAGAGGGTCGGGGAGTAGAGGAGGGAGAGAGGGTCGGGGGAGTAGAGGAGGGAGAGAGAGAGTCAGGGAGTAGAGAGGGAAAAGAGAGGGTCAGGGAGTAGAGAGGGGAAAAGAGAGGGTCAGGGAGTAGAGGAGGGAGAGAGAGAGTCAGGGAGTAGAGAGGGAAAAGAGAGGGTCAGGGAGTAGAGAGGGAAAAGAGAGGGTCAGGGAGTAGAGGAGGGAGAGAGAGAGGGTCGGGGAGTAGAGGAGGGAGAGAGAGAGTCAGGGAGTAGAGAGGGAGAGAGGGTCGGGGAGTAGAGGAGGGAGAGAGGGTCAGGGAGTAGAGGAGGGAGAGGGGTCAGGGAGTAGAGGAGGGAGAGAGGGTCAGGGAGTAGAGGAGAGAGAGAGGGTCGGGGAGTAGAGGAGGGAGAGAGGGTCGGGGGAGTAGAGGAGGGAGAGAGGGTCAGGGAGTAGAGGAGAGAGAGAGGGTCGGGGAGTAGAGGAGGGAGAGAGGGTCGGGGAGTAGAGGAGAGAGAGGGAGTCAGGGAGTAGAGGAGGGAGAGAGGGTCAGGGAGTAGAGGAGGGAGAGAGGGTCGGGGAGTAGAGGAGGGAGAGAGAGGGTCGGGGAGTAGAGGAGGGAGAGAGAGGGTCGGGGAGTAGAGGAGGGAGAGAGAGAGTCAGGGAGTAGAGAGGGAAAAGAGAGGGTCAGGGAGTAGAGAGGGAAAAGAGAGGGTCAGGGAGTAGAGGAGGGAGAGAGAGAGGGTCGGGGAGTAGAGGAGGGAGAGAGAGAGTCAGGGAGTAGAGAGGGAGAGAGGGAGAGAGGGGTCGGGGGAGTAGAGGAGGGAGAGAGAGTCAGGGAGTAGAGAGGGAGAGAGGGTCAGGGGAGTAGAGGAGGGAGAGAGAGAGTCAGGGAGTAGAGAGGGAAAAGAGAGGGTCAGGGGAGTAGAGGAGGGAGAGAGAGAGTCAGGGAGTAGAGGAGGGAGAGAGAGTCAGGGAGTAGAGGAGGGAAAAGAGAGGGTCAGGGAGTAGAGGAGGGAGAGAGAGAGTCAGGGAGTAGAGGAGGGAGAGAGAGAGTCAGGGAGTAGAGGAGGGAGAGAGAGAGTCAGGGAGTAGAGAGGAAAAAGAGAGGGTCAGGGAGTAGAGAGGGAGAGAGAGAGAGTCAGGGAGTAGAGGAGGGAGAGAGAGAGTCAGGGAGTAGAGGAGGGAGAGAGAGAGTCAGGGAGTAGAGAGGGAAAAGAGAGGGTCAGGGAGTAGAGGAGGGAGAGAGAGAGTCAGGGAGTAGAGGAGGGAGAGAGAGAGTCAGGGAGTAGAGAGGGAAAAGAGAGGGTCAGGGAGTAGAGGAGGGAGAGAGAGAGTCAGGTGTAGAGGGGGAGAGAGAGGGTCAGTGAGTAGAGGGGAGAGAGGGTCAGGGAGTAGAGAGGGGAGAGAGAGGGTCCGGGAGTAGAGAGGGGAGAGAGGGTCAGGGAGTAGAGAGGGGAGAGAGAGGTTCAGGGAGTAGAGGAGGGAGAGAGAGAGTCAGGGAGTAGAGAGGGAAAAGAGAGGGTCAGGGAGTAGAGGAGGGAGAGAGAGAGTCAGGAGTAGAGGGGGAGAGAGAGGGTCAGTGAGTAGAGAGGGAGAGAGGGTCAGGGAGTAGAGAGGGGAGAGAGAGGGTCCGGGAGTAGAGAGGGAGAGATGGTCAGGGAGTAGAGGAGGGAGAGAGGGGTCAGGGAGTAGAGAGGGAGAGATGGTCAGGGAATAGAGAGGGGAGAGAGAGGGTCTGGGAGTAGAGAGGGGAGAGAGGGTCAGGGAGTAGAGAGGGGAGAGAGAGGGTCAGGGAGTAGAGAAGGAGAGATGGTCAGGGAGTAGAGAGGGAGAGAGAGGGTCAGGGAGTAGAGAGGGAGAGAGAGGGTCAGGGAGTAGAGAGGGAGAGAGAGGTTCAGGGAGTAGAGAGGGGAGAGAGAGGGTTAGGGAGTAGAGAGGAAGAGAGAGGGTCAGGGAGTAGAGAGGGAGAGAGAGGGTCCGGGAGTAGAGAGGGGAGAGAGAGGGTAAGAGAGTAAAGAGGGAGAGAGAGGGTCAGGGAGTAGAGGAGGGAGAGAGAGAGTCAGGAGTAGAGGGGGAGAGAGAGGGTCAGTGAGTAGAGAGGGAGAGAGGGTCAGGGAGTAGAGAGGGGGAGAGAGATGCCTGAATAGAGTGTTCACATACTGTCTGTCCAGATGGGTTGATTCAGTGGAGGCCCGCCTGACTGATGGAATTAGGGGAAACTCTGGCGTACATCTCAGAACACACACAGGACAGCTCAGATAAGTCACCCTCCATAACTTCATTACAGTCCGCTGTGCCTTCAGGCAGGACATTTGGTTCAGACAATATGTTTGACTCTCTGTTGTTCTCTGCAAGAGTCCCAAATTGCTCCTTTTTCCCTTTGGGACCTGGTCTAAAGTAGAGCACTACCCTATAGGACCTGGTCTAAAGTAGTGCACTACCCTATAGGACCTGGTCTAAAGTAGTCCACTACCCTATAGGACATGGTCTAAAGTAGGGCACTAGCCTATAGGTCCTGGTCTAAAGTAGTCCACTACCCTATAGGACCTGGTCTAAAGTAGTGCACTACCCTATAGGACCTGGTCTAAAGTAGTCCACTACCCTATAGGCCCTGGTCTAAAGTAGTCCACTACCCTATAGGACCTGGTCTAAAGTAGTCCACTACCCTATAGGACCTGGTGTAAAGTAGTCCACTACCCTATAGGACCTGGTCTAAAGTAGTACACTACCCTATAGGACCTGGTCTAAAGTAGTGCACTACCCTATAGGACCTGGTCTAAAGTAGTGCACTACCCTATAGGCCCTAGTCTAAAGTAGTCCACTACCCTATAGGACCTGGTCTAAAGTAGTCCACTACCCTATAGGACCTGGTCTAAAGTAGTCCACTACCCTATAGGACCTGGTCTAAAGTAGTGCACTACCCTATAGGACCTGGTCTAAAGTAGTGCACTACCCTATAGGCCCTAGTCTAAAGTAGTCCACTACCCTATAGGACCTGGTCTAAAGTAGTCCACTACCCTATAGGACCTGGTCTAAAGTAGTCCACTTCCCTATAGGACCTGGTCTAAAGTAGTCCACTACCCTATAGGACCTGGTCTAAAGTAGTGCACTACCCTATAGGACCTGGTCTAAAGTAGTCCACTACCCTATAGGACCTGGTCTAAAGTAGTCCACTACCCTATAGGACCTGGTCTAAAGTAGTGCACTACCCTATAGGACCTGGTCTAAAGTAGTGCACTACCCTATAGGACCTGGTCTAAAGTAGTGCACTACCCTATAGGACCTGGTCTAAAGTAGTGCACACTATATATAGAATAGGGTGGCATTTGGGATGCAAGGCCTTGACTCTACTCTCATTGAATTTCAATAGATGAATCCCTTCAACAAAAATGACTGACTGAAGAGTTATGTTCCTAAAGTGAGTGTATACATCAGATCAGATCAGATCACATCAGATCACATCAGGTCACATCAGATCACATCAGATCACATCAAATCACATCAGATCAGATCAGATCACATCAGTTCACATCAGATCACATCAGGTCACATCCGATCAGATCAGATCACATCAGGTCACATCAGATCACATCAGGTCACATCCGATCACATCAGATCTAATCAGATCACATCAGATCAGATCAGATCACATCAGATCAGATCAGATCACATCAGGTCACATCAGATCACATCAGGTCACATCAGATCACATCAGATCAGATCACATCAGGTCACATCAGATAACATCAGATCACATCACATCAGATCACATCACATACACACGGTTAGCAGATGTTAATGGATGTATATATCAGATAACATCAGATCAGATCAGATCACATCAGATCACATCAGGTCACATCAGATCACATCAGATCAGATATCATCAGATCAGATCAGATCACATCACATACACACGGTTAGCAGATGTTAATGGATGTATATATCAGATAACATCAGATCAGATCAGATCACATCAGATCACATCAGGTCACATCAGATCACATCAGATCAGATATCATCAGATCAGATCAGATCACATCACATACACACGGTTAGCAGATGTTAATGGATGTATATATCAGATAACATCAGATCAGATCAGATCACATCAGATCACATCAGGTCACATCAGATCACATCAGATCAGATCACATCAGATCAGATCAGATCACATCACATACACACGGTTAGCAGATGTTAATGGATGTATATATCAGATCACATCAGATCAGATCACATCAGATCACATCACATACACACGGTTAGCAGATGTTAATGGGTCTTTACATCAGATCACAACACGGCCTTATTCTAAAATTAATGAAATTATATGTTTTTTCCAGGGAGTCAGGGAGTCAGGGAGTCAGGAGTCAGGAGTCAGGAAGCAGGGAGTCAGGAGTCAGGGAGTCAGGAAGCAGGGAGTCAGGTAGTCAGGGAGCAGGGAGTCAGGAGTCAGGGAGTCAGGAGTCAGGGAGTCAGGAGTCAGGAGTCAGGGAGTCAGGAAGCAGGGAGTCAGGGAGTCAGGTAGTCAGGGAGCAGGGAGTCAGGAGTCAGGGAGTCAGGAGTCAGGGAGTCAGGAAGCAGGGAGTCAGGAGTCAGGGAGTCAGGGAGTCAGGGAGTCAGGGAGCAGGGAGTCAGGAAGCAGGGAGTCAGGGAGTCAAGAAGCAGGGAGTCAGGGAGTCAGGAAGCAGGGAGCAGGGAGTCAGGGAGTCAGGAGTCATGGAGTCAGGAGTCAGGGAGCAGGGAGTCAGGAAGCAGGGAGTCAGGACTCAGGGAGCAGGGAGTCAGGAAGCAGGGAGTCAGGAAGCAGGGAGTCATGGAGTCAGGAAGCAGGGAGTCAGGAAGCAGGGAGTCCGGGAGTCAGGAAGCAGGGAGCAGGGAGTCAGTGGGTCAGAAAGCAGGGAGTCAGGGAGCAGGGAGTCAGGGAGCAGGGAGTCAGAGAGCAGGGAGTCAGGGAGTCAGGGAGCAGGGAGTCAGGGAGTCAGAAAGCAGGGAGTCAGGGAGTCAGAAAGCAGGGAGTCAGGGAGCAGGGAGTCAGGGAGTCAGGGAGCAGGGAGTCATTGAGTCAGGGAGTCAGGGAGTCAGAAAGCAGGGAGTCAGGGAGCAGGGAGTCAGGGAGTCAGGAGTCAGGGAGTCAGGAGTCAGGGAGCAGGGAGTCAGGGAGCAGGGAGTCAGGGAGCAGGGAGTCAGGGAGTCAGGAAGCAGGGAGTCAGGGAGCAGGGAGTCAGGGAGTCAGGGAGCAGGGAGTCAGGGAGTCAGGGAGTCAGGGAGTCAGGGAGCAGGGATTCAGGGAGCCAGGGAGCAAGAAGCAGGGAGTCAGGAAGCAGGGAGTCAGGAGTCAGGGAGCAGGGAGCAGGGAGTCAGGGAGTCAGGAAGCAGGGAGTCAGGGAGTCAAGGAGTCAGGGAGCAGGGATTCAGGAAGTCAGGGAGCAGGGAGTCAGGGAGCAGGGAGTCAGGGAGTCAGGAAGCAGGGAGTCAGGGAGTCAGGGAGCAGGGAGTCAGGGAGTCAGGGAGCAGGGAGCAAGGAGTCAGGGAGCAGGGAGTCAGGGAGCAGGGAGTCAGGGAATCAGGGAGTCAGTGAGCAGGAAGTCAGGGAGTCAAGGAGTCAGGGAGTCAGGGAGCAGGGATTCAGGAAGTGAGGGAGCAGGGAGCAGGGAGTCAGGGAGCAGGGAGTCAGGGAGCAGGGAGTCAGGGAGTCAGGGAGCAGGGAGCAGGGAGTCAGGGAGCAGGGAGTCAGGGAGTCAGGGAGTCAGGGAGCAGGAGTCAGGAGTCAGGGAGTCAGGGAGCGGGGAGTCAGGGAGTCAGGAGTCAGGGAGCAGGGAGTCAGGGAGTCAGAAAGCAGGGAGTCAGGGAGTCTGTGAGCAGGGAGTCAGGGAGTCAGAAAGCAGGGAGTCAGGAGTCTGTGAGCAGGGAGTCAGGAGTCAGAAAGCAGGGAGTCAGGGAGTCTGTGAGCAGGGAGTCAGGAAGCAGAATCAGTTAGTGAGTTTAGTAAACAAGAACATGGAACGATACAAAAGAAGGTAAGCGTCTGATGACTGAAAGAACAGAGTGTTAGATATGAACTGTAAGTAATCAAGGGAGTAATGAAGTCCAGATGTGACTGATGTTGAGACGCAGGTGTAAGTAATGATGGGTTGCCAGGTTTGGTCAAAGATTGGTTGCCAGATTAGGATAAAGATGGGTTGCCATGTGAAAGTAATGATGGGTTGCCAGGTGTAAGTAATGAAGGGTTGCCAGGTGTAGGTAATGATTTGTTGCCAGGTTTGCATAAAGATGGGTTGCCATGTGAAAGTAATGATGGGTTGCCAGGTGTAAGTAATGAAGGGTTGCCAGGTGTAGGTAATGATTTGTTGCCAGGTTTGCATAAAGATGGGTTGCCATGTGCAAGGAAAGATGGGTTGCCAGGTTTGCTGAAAGATGGGTTGCCAGGTACAAGTAATGATGGGTTGCCAGGTTTGCATAAAGATGGGTTGCCAGGTATATGTACTGATGGGTTGCCAGGTTTGCAAAAGATGGGTTGCCAGGTATAAGTAATGATGGGTTGCCAGGTGTAAATAAAGATGGGTTCCCAGGTTTGCATAAATATGGGTTGCCAGGTTTGTGTAAAGATGGGTTACCAGGTTTGCGTGATTTTGGGGAAAAATTGAAGGGGTCTGAATACTTTACGAAAGCATTGTATATTAAATTAACCCCTGGAGACTGGAGACTACGACACACACACACACACACAGACACACACACACACAGACAGAACCAGCCTCAACACCCTGAGACACTACACACAGACAGAACCAGCCTCAACACCCTGAGACACGACACACAGACAGAACCAGCCTCAACACCCTGAGACACGACACACAGACAGAACCAGCCTCAACACCCTGAGACACGACACACAGACAGAACCAGCCTCAACACCCTGAGACACGACACACAGACAGAACCAGCCTCAACACCCTGAGACACGACACACAGACAGAACCAGCCTCAACACCCTGAGACACTACACACAGACAGAACCAGCCTCAACACCCTGAGACACGACACACAGACAGAACCAGCCTCAACACCCTGAGACACGACACACAGACAGAACCAGCCTCAACACCCTGAGACACGACACACAGACAGAACCAGCCTCAACACCCTGAGACACGACACACAGACAGAACCAGCCTCAACACCCTGAGACACGACACACAGACAGAACCAGACTCAACACCCTGAGACACGACACACAGACAGAACCAGCCTCAACACCCTGAGACACGACACACAGACAGAACCAGCCTCAACACCCTGAGACACGACACACAGACAGAACCAGCCTCAACACCCTGAGACACGACACACAGACAGAACCAGCCTCAACACCCTGAGACACGACACACAGACAGAACCAGCCTCAACACCCTCAGACACGACACACAGACAGAACCAGCCTCAACACCCTGAGACACGACACACAGACAGAACCAGCCTCAACACCCTGAGACACGACACACAGACAGAACCAGCCTCAACACCCTGAGACACTACACACAGACAGAACCAGACTCAACACCCTGAGACACGACACACAGACAGAACCAGACTCAACACCCTGAGACACGACACACAGACAGAACCAGCCTCAACACCCTGAGACACGACACACAAACAGAACCAGCCTCAACACCCTGAGACACTACACACAGACAGAACCAGCCTCAACACCCTGAGACACGACACACAGACAGAACCAGCCTCAACACCCTGAGACACGACACACAGACAGAACCAGCCTCAACACCCTCAGACACGACACACAGACAGAACCAGCCTCAACACCCTGAGACACGACACACAGACAGAACCAGCCTCAACACCCTGAGACACGACACACAGACAGAACCAGCCTCAACACCCTGAGACACTACACACAGACAGAACCAGACTCAACACCCTGAGACACGACACACAGACAGAACCAGACTCAACACCCTGAGACACGACACACAGACAGAACCAGCCTCAACACCCTGAGACACGACACACAAACAGAACCAGCCTCAACACCCTGAGACACTACACACAGACAGAACCAGCCTCAACACCCTGAGACACGACACACAGACAGAACCAGCCTCAACACCCTCAGACACGACACACAGACAGAACCAGCCTCAACACCCTGAGACACGACACACAGACAGAACCAGCCTCAACACCCTGAGACACGACACACAGACAGAACCAGCCTCAACACCCTGAGACACTACACACAGACAGAACCAGACTCAACACCCTGAGACACGACACACAGACAGAACCAGACTCAACACCCTGAGACACGACACACAGACAGAACCAGCCTCAACACCCTGAGACACGACACACAAACAGAACCAGCCTCAACACCCTGAGACACTACACACAGACAGAACCAGCCTCAACACCCTGAGACACGACACACAGACAGAACCAGCCTCAACACCCTGAGACACGACACACAGACAGAACCAGCCTCAACACCCTCAGACATGACACAAAGACAGAACCAGCCTCAACACCCTGAGACACGACACACAGACAGAACCAGCCTCAACACCCTGAGACACGACACACAGACAGAACCAGCCTCAACACCCTGAGACACTACACACAAACAGAACCAGCCTCAACACCCTGAGACACGACACACAGACAGAACCAGCCTCAACACCCTGAGACACGACACACAGACAGAACCAGACTCAACACCCTGAGACACGACACACAGACAGAACCAGCCTCAACACCCTGAGACACGACACACAGACAGAACCAGCCTCAACACCCTGAGACACGACACACAAACAGAACCAGCCTCAACACCCTGAGACACTACACACAGACAGAACCAGCCTCAACACCCTGAGACACTACACACAGACAGAACCAGCCTCAACACCCTGAGACACGACACACAGACAGAACCAGCCTCAACACCCTGAGACACGACACACAGACAGAACCAGCCTCAACACCCTGAGACACGACACACAGACAGAACCAGCCTCAACACCCTGAGACACTACACACAGACAGAACCAGCCTCAACACCCTGAGACACGACACACAGACAGAACCAGCCTCAACACCCTGAGACACGACACACAGACAGAACCAGCCTCAACACCCTGAGACACTACACACAGACAGAACCAGCCTCAACACCCTGAGACACGACACACAGACAGAACCAGCCTCAACACCCTGAGACACTACACACAGACAGAACCAGCCTCAACACCCTGAGACACTACACACAGACAGAACCAGCCTCAACACCCTGAGACACGACACACAGACAGAACCAGCCTCAACACCCTGAGACACGACACACAGACAGAACCAGCCTCAACACCCTGAGACACGACACACAGACAGAACCAGCCTCAACACCCTGAGACACCCTGAGACACGACACACAGACAGAACCAGCCTCAACACCCTGAGACACTACACACAGACAGAACCAGCCTCAACACCCTGAGACACGACACACAGACAGAACCAGCCTCAACACCCTGAGACACTACACACAGACAGAACCAGCCTCAACACCCTGAGACACTAGCCTCACACCCTGAGACAGAACCAGCCCAGCAACACCCTGAGACACGACACACAGACAGAACCAGCCTCAACACCCTGAGACACGACACACACAGACAGAACCAGCCTCAACACCCTGAGACACGACACACAGACAGAACCAGCCTCAACACCCTGAGACACGACACACAGACAGAACCAGCCTCAACACCCTGAGACACTACACACAGACAGAACCAGCCTCAACACCCTGAGACACGACACACAGACAGAACCAGCCTCAACACCCTGAGACACTACACACAGACAGAACCAGCCTCAACACCCTGAGACACGACACACAGACAGAACCAGCCTCAACACCCTGAGACACTACACACAGACAGAACCAGCCTCAACACCCTGAGACACTAC
>NW_024609039.1:55000-57500 GCF_018296145.1 Oncorhynchus tshawytscha | reverse complement strand
TGTGACTTCACTCTTGTCCCCTCCTCTGTCCTGACACAGAGGTGTGACTTCACTCTTGTCCCCTCCTCTATCTAGAAACAGAGGTGTGACTTCACTCTTGTCCCCTCCTCTATCAAGACACAGAGGTGTGACTTCACTCTTCACCTCCTCTATCAAGACACAGAGGTGTGACTTCACTCTTGTCCCCTCCTCTATCAAGACACAGAGGTGTGACTTCACTCTTCACCTCCTCTATCAAGACAGAGGTGTGACTTCGCTCTTCACCTCCTCTATCAAGACACAGAGGTGTGACTTCACTCTTGTGACCTCCTCGATCAAGACACAGAGGTGTGACTTCACTCTTGTCCCCTCCTCTATCAAGACACAGAGGTGTGACTTCACTCTTGTCCCCTCCTCTATCAAGACACAGAGGTGTGACTTCACTCTTGTCCCTCCTCTGTCCTGACACAGAGGTGTGACTTCGCTCTTGTCCCTCCTCTGTCCAGACACAGAGGTGTGACTTCGCTCTTGTCCCCTCCTCTGTCCTGACACAGAGGTGTGACTTCACTCTTGTCCCCTCCTCTGTCCAGACACAGAGGTGTGACTTCGCTCTTGTCCCCTCCTCTGTCCTGACACAGAGGTGTGACTTCACTCTTGTCCCCTCCTCTGTCCAGACACAGAGGTGTGACTTCACTCTTGTCCCCTCCTCTGTCCAGACACAGAGGTGTGACTTCACTCTTGTGACCTCCTCTATCAAGACACAGAGGTGTGACTTCGCTCTTGCCCCCTCCTCTATCAAGACACAGAGGTGTGACTTCACTCTTGTCCCCTCCACTATCTAGAAACAGAGGTGTGACTTCGCTCTTGTCCCCTCCTCTATCTAGAAACAGAGGTGTGACTTCGCTCTGGTCCCCTCCTCTGTCCTGACACAGAGGTGTGACTTCGCTCTGGTCCCCTCCTCTGTCCAGACACAGAGGTGTGACTTCACTCTTGTCCCCTCCTCTGTCCTGACACAGAGGTGTGACTTCGCTCTTGTCCCCTCCTCTGTCCTGACACAGAGGTGTGACTTCACTCTTGTCCCCTCCTCTGTCCAGACACAGAGGTGTGACTTCGCTCTTGTCCCCTCCTCTGTCCTGACACAGAGGTGTGACTTCACTCTTGTCCCCTCCTCTGTCCTGACACAGAGGTGTGACTTCACTCTTGTCCCCTCCTCTGTCCAGACACAGAGGTGTGACTTCGCTCTTGTCCCCTCCTCTGTCCTGACACAGAGGTGTGACTTCGCTCTTGTCCCCTCCTCTGTCCAGACACAGAGGTGTGACTTCACTCTTGTCCCTCCTCTGTCCTGACACAGAAAAGGAAGTCCTGACAGACTCAACAAGAGGGAAGAGGAGGAGGGGAAGTGTGTGTCTGTTCAATAGAATGGGGTTGAGAGGGTTAGGGGGTAACAGGAAGTGTGTCTGGTCAATAGAATGGGGTTGAGAGGGTTAGGGGGTAACAGGAAGTGTGGCTGGTCAATAGAATGGGGTTGAGAGGGTTAGGGGTAACAGGAAGTGTGGCTGGTCAATAGAATGGGGTTGAGAGGGTTAGGGGTAACAGGAAGTGTGGCTGGTCAATAGAATGGGGTTGAGCGGGTTAGGGGGTAACAGGAAGTGTGGCTGGTCAATAGAATGGGGTTGAGCGGGTTAGGGGTAACAGGAAGTGTGTCTGTTCAATAGAATGGGGTTGAGAGGGTTAGGGGTAACAGGAAGTGTGTCTGTTCAATAGAATGGGGTTGAGCGGGTTAGGGGGTAACAGGAAGTGTGGCTGGTCAATAGAATGGGGTTGAGCGGGTTAGGGGTAACAGGAAGTGTGGCTGGTCAATAGAATGGGGTTGAGCGGGTTAGGGGGTAACAGGAAGTGTGTCTGGTCAATAGAATGGGGTTGAGCGGGTTAGGGGGTAACAGGAAGTGTGGCTGGTCAATAGAATGGGGTTGAGCGGGTTAGGGGGTAACAGGAAGTGTGTCTGGTCAATAGAATGGGGTTGAGCGGGTTAGGGGTAACAGGAAGTGTGGCTGGTCAATAGAATGGGGTTGAGCGGGTTAGGGGGTAACAGGAAGTGTGGCTGGTCAATAGAATGGGGTTGAGCGGGTTAGGGGGTAGCAGGAAGTGTGTCTGGTCAATAGAATGGGGTTGAGCGGGTTAGGGGGTAACAGGAAGTGTGGCTGGTCAATAGAATGGGGTTGAGCGTGTTAGGGGGTAGCAGGAAGTGTGGCTGGTCAATAGAATGGGGTTGAGTGGGTTAGGGGTAACAGGCAGTGTGTCTGGTCAAGGCACCAAACAGGTTCCTCATTACCTGTGGGGTCATGGGTCAGGCCTATCAGGACAGTTGTACCAGCCACCCTCCACATATCGTTCCCTCTCTACCTTCCCTCCATCCCCCTCCCTTGTTCTCTCTCTACCTTCCCTCCATCCCCCTCCCTTGTTCCCTCTCTACCTTCCCTCCATCCCCCTCCCTTGTTCCCTCTCTACCTCCCTCATTCCC
>NW_024609039.1:35000-50000 GCF_018296145.1 Oncorhynchus tshawytscha | reverse complement strand
AGTAGCACACTATATAGGGAACAGGGCTCTGGTCTAAAGTAGTACCCTATAAGGAACAGTGCTCTGGTCTAAAGTAGTGCACTATATAGGTAACAGGGTTCTGGTCTAAAGTAGTGCCCTATATAGGGGACAGGGTGTTATAGGACTCTGGTCTAAAGTAGTACACTATATAGGGGACAGGACTCTGGTCTAAAGTAGTACACTATATAGGGAACAGGACTCTGGTCTAAAGTAGTACACTATATAGGGAACAGGACTCTGGTCTAAAGTAGTGCCCTATATAGGGGACAGGGTGTTATAGGACTCTGGTCTAAAGTAGTACCCTATAGGGAACAGGACTCTGGTCTAAAGTAGTGCACTATAAACAGGGCACCATAGGACTGGTCTAAAGTAGTGCACTATATAGGGAACAGGGTGTTATAGGGCTCTGGTCTAAAGTAGTGCACTACATAGGGAACAGGGCACCATAGGACTGGTCTAAAGTAGTGCACTATATAGGGAACATGGTGCCATTTTAGACACTGGATGACGAACGAAGATGTTAATGATGATGTCACAATACCAAGATTGACCAATGAGCACGTAAGAGACGACTCCCATCGTTCCTAGAATGATTCCAATGGCCATTTAAACCATGATGGATCTGCTTCAGCATAATGGGATAGTCAGTGACAGTCATTCAGAGAGATTGTGTGTGTGTGTGTGTGTGTGTGTGTGTGTGTGTGTGTGTGTGTGTGTGTGTGTGTGTGTGTGTGTGTGTGTGTGTGTGTGTGTCTGTGTGTGACGGGCTGCACGTAAAATGTAGAGACCATTGGCTTAAGAGGTCAAGTCTCTCTCGTCAAACCACTCAAGGCTCTGAGATGGAGAGGGTCATCAGGCCACTCAAGCCTCTGAGATGGAAAGGGTCGTCAATCCACTCAAGACTCTGAGATGGAGGGGGTCATCAGGCCACTCAAGGCTCTGAGATGGAGAGGGTCGTCAAACCACTCAAGACTCTGAGATGGAGGGGGTCATCAGGCCACTCAAGGCTCTGAGATGGAGAGGGTCGTCAATCCACTCAAGACTCTGAGATGGAGGGGGTCATCAGGCCACTCAAGCCTCTGAGATGGAAAGGGTCGTCAATCCACTCAAGACTCTGAGATGGAGGGGTCATCAATCCACTCAAGACTCTGAGATGGAGAGGGTCGTCAATCCACTCAAGACTCTGAGATGGAGGGGGTCGTCAATCCACTCAAGGCTCTGAGATGGAGGGGGTCGTCAATCCACTCAAGACTCCACAAAGGACGAGAGATACTTTACTTAAACTGACCAGCAGATCACAGCCACTCTGGCTTGAGGTTAGACCAGGAATACAAACAGAAAAGAAATGTCCTTATTGGACAAATTCAGGTAACTGCCAAAATAAAGGAAACCCTTGAGTATATGAGCGGTACATCGTATATTGAAAGCAGGTTTCTTCCACACAGGCGTGATTCCTGAGTTAATTAAGCAATTAACCCCTAGAAGTGTAAGTCGTTGGGGAGGGGTTCTAATAGGCTAACATATGGAATTGTTTTTTAGATGGTCATAGATCATTTAGGTATTTGATTTGGAATTTAAGGACACCTGTAGCTATTTAAATATACACATATATATATATTTATAGGGAAATAAATATATATTGAATTTGGCCTTTACTACTGTAACCCATAGAAACACATTGAATAACACTTCTATAAATTGCAAAACTGACCGTCAAAAAATGAAAAATAAATCATGAAAATGAGAATATTAAAATAGTTATATATATATATGTATTTAACATCTATTATACATGTTTTTCGTGTGTGAATGAACACAATTGGAAACCTTTAAGATTTAAAAGACCATTGATTTAAATGCTCTTATGAATTCCTTCCTCTGATTGGGTTATAAACCAGATCTGTGAATTCCTTCCTCTGATTGGGTTATAAACCAGATCTGTGAATTCCTTCCTCTGATTGGGTTATAAACCAGATCTGTGAATTCCTTCCTCTGATTGGGTTATAAACCAGATCTGTGAATTCCTTCCTGTGATTGGGTGATTAACCAGATCTGTGAATTCCTTCCTCTGATTGGGTTATAAACCAGATCTGTGAATTCCTTCCTCTGATTGGGTTATAAACCAGATCTGTGAATTCCTTCCTCTGATTGGGTTATAAACCAGATCTGTGAATTCCTTCCTCTGATTGGATGATTAACCAGATCTGTTTCCAACACCCTGTATCCATGAAGAGATAGATTTCCAATCAAAAACAGACTCCAATTATTATATTATTTCTTTACACGTCTGTTTTCCACAATGAAGAGATTCATTTCAAATCAACTATAATCATCCAATTATTATATTATTTTTTATTTTTTATTTTTGGGGGTAATTGATACAATTGTATCCCTTTAAAATAATGTCTGTCTGTGACTCAGTACAACAACAACAACAGCCGCAACAACAACAACAACAGCAACAACAACAACAACATCAACAACAACAACAACAACAACAACAACAACAACAACAGCAACAACAGCAGCAGCAACAACAACAACAACAACAACAACAACAACAACAACAACAACAACAACAAATAACAACAACAACAACATCAACATCAACATCAACATCAACAACAACAACAACAACAACAACAACAACAACAACAACAGCCGCAATAAAATATAATGGAAGGATGAAATAAATAAATAACAGGCCCGAAAACAAATAATCCAAAAGTTACTCCACATGATGCTGCAACAAAAAAAAAAGAGACACCGTTTAGAGAATCTGAAATATAACCCAAACCAAGTCTCTGATGCTCATTATACACTCTATATTTACAAAAGTATGTGGACACCCCTTCCAATGAGTGGATTTGTGGATTTTAAATCGAAGCACACCGCCATGCAATCTCCATAGACAAACATTGGCAGTAGAATTAACCTCTATTGAAGATGTCAGTGACTTTTCAACGAGGCACCGTCGCGGGATGCCACTTTTCCAACAAGTCAGTTCGTCAAATTTCTGCTCTGCTAAAAGCTGCCCCGGTCAACTGTAAGTGCTGTTGTTGTGAGCAACAACGGCTCAGCCGCTAAGTGGTAGGCCACACAAAGCTCACAGAAGAGCTTCGTGACTTTCAAAGTGGCACCGTCATAGGATGCCACTTTTCCAACAAGTTCATCTAGCAAGTGTCTGACATTTTCAACCTCTCCCTGGCCGAGTCTGTAATACCAACATGTTTCAAGCAGACCACCATAGTCAGGTAACCTAGTGGTTAGAGTGTAGAGGCGGCTGGTAGCCTAGTGGTTAGAGTGTAGAGGAGGTAGGTAGCCTAGTGGTTGGAGTGTAGACGTAGCAGGTAGTCTAGTGGTTGGAGTGTAGAGGAGGCAGGTAGTCTAGTGGTTAGAGTGTAGAGGAGGCAGGTAGCCTAGTGGTTAGAGTGTAGAGGAGGCAGGTAGCCTAGTGGTTAGAGCGTTGGACTAGTAACCGGAAGATTGCAAGTTCAAATCCCAGAGCTGACAAGGTACAAATCTGTCGTTCTTCCCCTGAACAGGCAGTTAACCCACTGTTCCTAGGCCGTCATTGAAAATAAGAATTTGTTCTTTTAACTCACTTGCCTAGTTAAATAAAGGTAAAATGTATATTTTTTTTAAACAAAATAGTCCCTGTACCCAAGGTAACCTGCCTAAATTATTACCTCCTCCGTAGCACTCACATCAGTAGCCGTGAAGTGCTTTGAAAGGCTGGTCATGGCTCACATCAACACCATCATGCCAGAAACTCTACACCCACTCTAATTTGCATACCGCCGCCACACACCCACAGATGATGCAATCTCTACTGCACTCCACACTGCCCTTTCCCACCTGGAACAAGAGGAACACTTATGTGAGAACGCTGTTCATTGACTACAGCTCAGCGTTCAACACCGTAGTGTTGCCACACTGATCCTCAACACGGGGGGCCCTTCAGATTCAAGTTCCTTGTCGTCCGCCATCACCAACAAACTATCGTGGTCCGAACCAAGACAGTCGTGAAGGGAAAAAGACAACACCTTTTCCCCTCCACCTAAAGAGACCGAAAAGATTTGGCATATGTCCCCAGATCCTCCAAAAACATTCTACGGCTGCACCATCGAGAGCATCCTGACCGGTTGCGTCACCGCCAGGTGTCACTAGTGTTAGAGGAAATTATGGTTGAAATGACTAATTATGTATACATTCCAATCAGAACTGACTAGTCCAAATGCTATAATGTACTCTACATGTGAATTTTCTCTCTTGCTCCCATTCCCAATTGTATATAAAGTAGTCAGGAGTTTAGTAACAATGAAGGTCTGTTCCTTAGTTCATTCAGTGTACAAATCTCCAGGTGGCGGGAACGGCCCATCTCCAGATTGTCTAGAATGTCGATTTATACTGACTGGCCTTGACTTCGTGCTGATAACGCGAAGGCTAGAGGGCCCCTCTACTGGTGAAATGGAACGTTTAGAAAACGCTGACGTCATTTTCAGTTTATAACCTGTGGAAATATGTGTATGGGGGAGTACTCTCTTGAAATAAACGCTGTTACTTTTGGCTTTTAAGACTGGTCTCAATCTACTTCATGCATAATTAATGAACTTACAGCTCATTAATGAATTAGAATGAGTGAGAATCTGGTTTTGGCTACAAAACATACAGGAATTTAGAAATTCCACGAACACTAGTCACTTTAAATAACGCCAATTTAATCATGTTTACGTATCCTACCTTACCTCATAGGTCTATATTCTATACATACTGTATATACTACATGTACTATACCATCTACTCATCTCATATGTATATAAGCTATACATACTGTATATACTACATATACTATACCATCTACTCATCTCATATGTACATATTCTATACATACTGTATATACTACATATACTATACCATCTACTCATCTCATAGGTATATATTCTCTACATACTGTATATACTACATATACTATACCATCTACTCATCTCATAGGTATATATTCTCTACATACTGTATATACTACATATACTATACCATCTACTCATCTCATAGGTATATATTCTCTACATACTGTATATACTACATATACTATACCATCTACTTATCTCTATACATACTGTATATATTATACTATACCATCTACTATCTCATAGGTATATATTCTCTACATACTGTATATACTACATATACTATACCATCTACTCATCTCATAGGTATATATTCTATACATACTGTATATACTACATATACTATACCATCTACTGTATCTTGCCTATGCTGCTCGGCCATCGCTCATCCATATATTTATATGTACATATTCTCATGAATTCCTTTTACATGTGTGTGTATTTGTGAGGTGCTACAGAGGGTAGTGAGTACGACCCAGTACATCACTGTGGCCAGGCTTCCTGACAACCAGGACCTCTATACCAGGCGGTGTCAGAGGAAAGCCCTATAGAGGGTAGTGCGTACGGCCCAGTACATCACTGTGGCCAGGATTCCTGACAACCAGGACCTCTATACCAGGCGGTGTCAGAGGAAAGCCCTATAGAGGGTAGTGCGTACGGCCCAGTACATCACTGTGGCCAGGATTCCTGACAACCAGGACCTCTATACCAGGCGGTGTCAGAGGAAAGCCCTATAGAGGGTAGTGCGTACGGCCCAGTACATCACTGTGGCCAGGATTCCTGACAACCAGGACCTCTATACCAGGTGGTGTAAGAGGAAAGCCCTATAGAGGGTAGTGAGTATGACCCAGTACATCACTGTGGCCAGGCTTCCTGACAACCAGGACCTTTATACCAGGCGGTGTCAGAGGAAAGCCCTATAGAAGGTAGTGCGTACGGCCCAGTACATCACTGTGGCCATTCTTCCTGCCATCCAGGACCTCTATACCAGGCGGTGTCAGAGGAAAGCCCTATAGAGGGTAGTGAGTACGACCCAGTACATCACTGGGTCCATTCTTCCTGCCATCCAGGACCTTTATACCAGGCGGTGTCAGAGGAAAGCCCTATAGAGGGTAGTGAGTACGACCCAGTACATCACTGTGGCCAGGCTTCCTGCCATCCAGGACCTTTATACCAGGCGGTGTCAGAGGAAGCCCTATAGAGGGTAGTGCGTACGGCCCAGTACATCACTGTGGCCAGGCTTCCTGCCATCCAGGACCTCTATACCAGGCGGTGTCAGAGGAAAGCCCTATAGAGGGTAGTGAGTACGACCCAGTACATCACTGGGTCCAAGCTTCCTGCCATCCAGGACCTTTATACCAGGCGGTGTCAGAGGAAAGCCCTATAGAGGGTAGTGAGTACGACCCAGTACATCACTGTGGCCAGGCTTCCTGACATCCAGGACCTTTATACCAGGCGGTGTCAGAGGAAAGCCCTATAGAGGGTAGTGCGTACGGCCCAGTACATCACTGTGGCCAGGCTTCCTGCCATCCGGGACCTCTATACCAGGCGGTGTCAGAGGAAAGCCCTATAGAGGGTAGTGCGTACGGCCCAGTACATCACTGTGGCCAGGCTTCCTGCCATCCAGGACCTCTATACCAGGCGGTGTCAGAGGAAAGCCCTATAGAGGGTAGTGCGTACGGCCCAGTACATCACTGTGGCCAGGCTTCCTGCCATCCAGGACCTCTATACCAGGCGGTGTCAGAGGAAAGCCCCCCAAAAATTGTCAAGGACTCCAGCCACCCAAGTCATGGACTGTTCTCTCTGCTACCGCACGGCAATCGGTTCCCGGAGCGCCAAGTATCGAACCAAAAGGCTCCTTAACAGCTTCTACCCCCCCAAGCGGTAAGACTTCTGAACAACTAAACAAATGGCCAACAGGACCATAACATTGACCCCTCCTTTGTTTGTTTACACTGCTGCTACTCACTGTTTATTATCCAATCATAGTCACTCCACAAATTACCTCCACAAACCTGTTTATTATCTATGCATAGTCACTCCACAAATTACCTCCACCAACCTGTTTCCCTGCACATTGACTCTGTACCGTAACACCATGTATATAGCCTCCACCTCTGTGTAATACCCTATATAGCCTCCACATTGACTCTGTACCATAATACCCTGTATATAGCCTCCACATTGACTCTGTACCGTAACACCCTGTATATAGCCTCCACATTGACTCTGTACCGTAATACCCTGTATATAGCCTCCACATTGACTCTGTACCGTAACACCCTGTATATAGCCTCCACATTGACTCTGTATAGCCTCCACATTGACTCAGTACCGGTACCCCTGTATATAGCCTCCACATTGACTCTGTACCGTTGTTGTTGTTGATGGTGTTGTTGATGTTGTTGTGGTTGTTGTTGTTGATGATGTTGTTGTTGATGATGTTGTTGATGATGTTGTTGTGGTTGTTGTTGTTGATGATGTTGTTGTTGATGATGTTGTTATTGATGATGTTGTTGTTGATGATGTTGTTGTTGATGATGTTGTTGTTGATGATGTTGTTGTTGATGATGTTGTTGTTGATGATGTTGTTGTTGATGATGTTGTTGTTGATGATGTTGTTGTTGATGATGTGGTGGTTGTTGTTGTTGATGTGGTGGTTGTTATTGTTGTTGTTGATGATGATGTTGTTGATGATGTGGTGGTTGTTGTTGATGATGTGGTGGTTGTTATTGTTGTTGTTGATGATGTTGTTGTTGATGATGTGGTGGTTGTTGTTGTTGTTGTTGTTGTTGTTCAGAAAGAGATGGAGAAAGCTAGGTAAATTGTCATTGTTCTTCACAGTAAGACAGAGGTAAGACATGAAGCCCTCCTGAAGCACCGAGGCTGTGTATATTACAGTAGGTGGTCCTGAAGGTTTATACTGTGTGTCTGTGTGTGTGTGTGTGTGTGTGTGTGTGTGTGTGTGTGTGTGTGTCTGTGTGTGTGTGTGCCTCAGCAGTCAGTCCCATACATATGTTTTGTAGATTAGACCCAACCTAATCTAATCACAACACAATCACGTTGGGATTTATCTGTCTTGAAAGCTCAAGGTTAGCGGTTAGCGTGGAAGCTAACGTACCGTAGCGCTAGCAGCACAACCCGTTCAGAGTGGAAGCTAACGTTCTGCGCCAGCGCTAGCAGCACAAACCCGTTCAGAGTGGAAGCTAACGTTCCGTAGCGCTAGCAGCACAACCCGTTCAGAGTGGAAGCTAACGTACCGTAGCGCCAGCAGCACAACCCGTTCAGAGTGGAAGCTAACGTACCGTAGCGCTAGCAGTACAACCCGTTCAGAGTGGAAGCTAACGTACCGTAGCGCTAGCAGCACAACCCGTTCAGAGTGGAAGCTGCTGAGAGGAAAATGGCATTTAAAAAAGTTCCGCGTTGTCTCTGCCCCTTAGAGGTGCTCCTCCACAACCTAAACACACGTCCTCAAAAACCGATTACAGCCAAGAAGACTGTGTTCCTCCAGGATAACACTTCATCTACATATCTGAACAATAACGCGAGCTAAACCGTCATTATTTTTTGGGCGAGTAAACGAAAACAATGCAACTGACATTACAAAGAAGCCCATTGTCAAGGAAATCACTTTGGGGATAAAAGGTGTTGAAGATATACTGTATACAGCCCAAATGGACCACTATTCCCTTTACAGAACCCCATGGGCTCTGGTCAACGTAGTGTACTATACAGTGAAGGGGATAGGGTGCTGTTTGGAACACTGTCTCGCTCACTCTCTGTCTCTCTCTCACTGTCTCTCTCTCTCTCTCTCTCTCTCTCTATCTCTCCCTGTCTGTCTCTCACTGTCTCTCTCACTGTCTCTCTCTCTCTCTCTCTCTCTCTCTCTCTCTCTCTGTCTGTCTCTCACTGTCTCACTGTCTCTCTCTCTCACTCTCTCTCTCTCTCTCTCTCTCTCTCTCTCTCTCTCTCTCTCTCTCTCTCTCTCTATCTCTCCCTGTCTGTCTCTCACTGTCTCACTGTCTCTCTCTCACTGTCTCTCTCTCTCTCTCTCTCTCTCTCTCTATCTCTCCCTGTCTGTCTCTCACTGTCTCACTGTCTCTCTCACTGTCTCTCTCTCTCTCTCTCTCTCTCCTCTCCCTGTCTGTCTCTCACTGTCTCACTGTCTCTCTCACTGTCTCTCTCTCTCTCTCTCTCTCTCTCTCTCTCTCTCTCTCTATCTCTCCCTGTCTGTCTCTCACTGTCTCACTGTCTCTCACTGTCTGTCTCTCTGTCTCTCTCTCTCTCTCTCTCTCTCTCTCTCTCTCTCTCTCTCTCTCGCTCTCTCTCTAAATCCAATTTTGGATACAGACAGATTGCTTATTCAGCTAATTAGCCTGCGATGCTAATGTTGTAATTGAAGTAATCTCTCATTTCTCTCCTGGCATCAGATTGAAATATTCACCAACCTCTGTGGGGACTCCTGTTTCTACCACAGTACAGGTTTATATCACCATCTCTGACATCCTGTTTCTACCACAGTACAGGTTTATATCACCATCTCTGACATCCTGTTTCTACTACAGTACAGATAGAGATGATTAAATCACCATCTCTGACATCCTGTACTAACTGCAGCGATAACATTACTCACATAGGTCTTTTATAGAGTTATCTTGTGTCCGACACCCGGGAATTATATATATTTTTAATTTCACCTTTATTTAACCAGGTAGGCTAGTTGAGAACACCTTTATTTAAACAGGTAGGCTAGTTGAGAACACCTTTATTTAACCAGGTAGGCTAGTTGAGAACACCTTTATTTAACCAGGTAGGCCAGTTGTGAACACCTTTATTTAACCAGGTAGGCTAGTTGAGAACACCTTTATTTAACCAGGTAGGCTAGTTGAGAACACCTTTATTTAACCAGGTAGGCTAGTTGAGAACACCTTTATTTAACCAGGTAAGCTAGTTGAGAAAACCTTTATTTAACCAGGTAGGCTAGTTGAGAACACCTTTATTTAACCAGGTAGGCCAGTTGAGAACACCTTTATTTAACCAGGTAGGCTAGTTGAGAACACCTTTATTTAACCAGGTAGGCTAGTTGAGAACACCTTTATTTAACCAGGTAGGCTAGTTGAGAACACCTTTATTTAAACAGGTAGGCTAGTTGAGAACACCTTTATTTAACCAGGTAGGCTAGTTGAGAACACCTTTATTTAACCAGGTAGGCCAGTTGTGAACACCTTTATTTAACCAGGTAGGCTAGTTGAGAACACCTTTATTTAACCAGGTAGGCCAGTTGTGAACACCTTTATTTAACCAGGTAGGCCAGTTGAGAACACCTTTATTTAACCAGGTAGGCTAGTTGAGAACACCTTTATTTAACCAGGTAGGCTAGTTGAGAACACCTTTATTTAACCAGGTAGGCTAGTTGAGAACACCTTTATTTAACCAGGTAGGCTAGTTGAGAACACCTTTATTTAACCAGGTAGGCTAGTTGAGAACACCTTTATTTAACCAGGTAGGCTAGTTGAGAACACCTTTATTTAACCAGGTAAGCTAGTTGAGTACACCTTTATTTAACCAGGTAGGCTAGTTGAGAACAAGTTCTCATTTACAACTGTGACCCTGACCAAGATAAAGTAAAGCAGTGCGACACAAACAACAACACAGAGTTACACATGGAGTAAACAAACATACAAACAACAACACAGAGTTACACATGGAGTAAACAAACATACAAACAACAACACAGAGTTACACATGGAGTAAACAAACATACAAACAACAACACAGAGTTACACATGGAGTAAACAAACATACAAACAACAACACAGAGTTACACATGGAGTAAACAAACATACAAACAACAACACAGAGTTACACATGGAGTAAACAAACATACAAACAACAACACAGAGTTACACATGGGATAAACAAACATACAAACAACAACACAGAGTTACACATGGAGTAAACAAACATACAAACAACAACACAGAGTTACACATGGAGTAAACAAACATACAAACAACAACACAGAGTTACACATGGAGTAAACAAACATACAAACAACAACACAGAGTTACACATGGAGTAAACAAACATACAAACAACAACACAGAGTTACACATGGAGTAAACAAACATACAAACAACAACACAGAGTTACACATGGAGTAAACAAACATACAAACAACAACACAGAGTTACACATGGAGTAAACAAACATACAAACAACAACACAGAGTTACACATGGAGTAAACAAACATACAAACAACAACACAGAGTTACACATGGAGTAAACAAGCGTACAGTCAATAACACAATAGAAGAAAAAGAAAGTCTATATACCGTGAAGAGGAATATAAGTGAAGTTTCATTCCAAAACTCTTTTACAGTTTATCCATTTTAAGAAAATATTGGTCAATTAGCTTTTATTGTTTAATAAAAGAGATTGGTATGTTTGTTCACAATCTAATCATGGGGTAGTTCAATGACAGACGTTGCATTTGTTAAAAATCGATCACTTGATGGTTTCATTTTCAGAGAGACAAATAATCATCGTTTTTCTTCAAAATACTGCATGTCGGGCCTCACAGATAAATAAGGTTTTCCTGCTGGAACAAAAAACACAACGACATTTTAATAAAGAACACAACAAATAATACATTTGTGACATCAATATTTTTTATTTTATTTTTATTTTATTTTACCTTTATTTTACCAGGCAAGTCAGTTAAGAACAAATTCTTATTTTCAATGACGTCCCTAGGAACAGTGGGTTAACTGCCTGTTCAGGGGCAGAACGACAGATTTGTACCTTGTCAGCTCAGGGATTCGAACTTACAAAATATATATAAAATAATTCAATACAGTAATATGAGATATGTATTTAAAACATTTCCATTTGACAGTGTTGCTGTCATTTAGCAGACGCTCTTATCCAGAGTGACTTAGAGTATCTGTGTTCCTCTTAAGATCGCTAAGTGAGATATCAGTTCCTCTTAAGATCGCTAAGTGAGATATCAGTTCCTCTTAAGATCGCTAAGTGAGATATCAGTTCCTCTTAAGATCGCTAAGTGAGATATCAGTTCCTCTTAAGATCGCTAAGTGAGATATCAGTTCCTCTTAAGATCGCTAAGTGAGATATCAGTTCCTCTTAAGATCGCTAAGTGAGATATCAGTTCCTCTTAAGATCGCTAAGTGAGATCAGTTCCTCTTAAGATCAGTTCCTCTTAAGATCGCTAAGTGAGATATCAGTTCCTCTTAAGATATCAGTCAAATAAGCTGTGTTCCTCTTAAGATCTTGAGATATCAGTTCCTCTTAAGATCGAGAGATATCAGAAGATCGTGAGATATCAGTTCCTCTTAAGATCGCTAAGTGAGATATCAGTTCCTCTTAAGATCGCTAAGTGAGATATCAGTTCCTCTTAAGATCGCTAAGTGAGATATCAGTTCCTCTTAAGATCGCTAAGTGAGATATCAGTTCCTCTTAAGATCGCTAAGTGAGATATCAGTCAAATAAACTGTAATGTGATGCCAACATTCCATTCCAGCTAAACAGTGGATATGTAGCGTTGTTTTTTTTTGCAAATAAAACTCATTTTCATCCACATCTAAAATCTATGACTAAAACATCTGAGAGCAGTGATATTTTACACACACACACGAATGTACCCCGCACGCATTTCATATCTGATGAAATTAACACAACTGTTAAAAATAGGTGGGAGGTAGCGTTTTTGGAAATAAATTCATCCAGTATAAGTAGCCTATCATCTATACACGGCGCGTGTGTATACACACGCTGATGGTCTTAACTCAATGGGATTGGTCCATTTAACACTGCTATGAGGATTCTGTGTTATGCACTATAGCCCATTACCATATACAGTATATGATTGAATATTATCTGATGTTGGTTTGTGTGGATGTATGTAGGTGTTATGCAACATAGCTGACTTGAAACATTGTTAACAGTTTCAGGGCCATGGGCCTTTCTCATGATGGAAAAATACAGAGTAGCATGAAGACAGGAACTGTGCAATGAGTTGGGGGGCACATTCAGAACGTAGTGTTGTGAGAACAAATGGTATTTTGTTAGATAACAGGAGCCAGGTGCGCCCGGGGCTGGTACCAGCTCATTCGACAACAATCAACGATAGGCTGGGTGAGTCTAAACCACGCCCAGTCTCTACTCTGACAGGCCGGCTCGGAAGCAGGAACTAATACTGTCATCAGGGTACATTATAATATCTTTGTCAGGAACTAGTCAGTTCTCTGTTCTGCCCTGCGAGGTGGGACAGAGAGCCCGTATATACGAAAATTGCATTTACCAGTTATTGCTTAGCTAAGAAAAAATACATAGTATACAATCGGTGACTCATTGTCATATTTATCCTGACACCAGATTCGAATTGACGCAAATCTAACACTACTAGTCCTTCACTCCTTCACACCACATGTCTCTGTCACATGACCTGCCCCTCGCTAGCTAGGTGTGATGAGAACACATGACCTGCCCCTCACTAGCTAGGTGTGACTAGAACACATGACCTGCCCCTCGCTTGCTTGGTGTGACTAGAACACATGACCTGCCACTCGCTTGCTAAGTGTGACTAGAACACATGACCTGCCCCTCGCTAGCTAGGTGTGACGAGAACGCATGACCTGCCCCTCACTAGCTAGGTGTGACTAGAACACATGACCTGCCCCTCGCTAGCTAGGTGTGACTAGAACACATGACCTCGCTAGCTTAGTGTGACTAGAACACATGACCTGACCCTCGCTAGCTTGGTGTGACTGGTTCACATGACCTCGCTAGCTTGGTGTGACTAGAACACATGACCTGCCCCTCGCTAGCTAAGTGTGACTAGAACACATGACCTGTCCCTCGCTAGCTAGGTGTGACTAGAACACATGACCTCGCTAGCTTGGTGTGACTAGAACACATGACCTCGCTAGCTTGGTGTGACTAGAACACATGAACTGCCCCTCGCTAGCTAGGTGTGACTAGAACACATGACCTCGCTAGCTTGGTGTGACTAGAACACATGAACTGCCCCTCGCTAGCTAGGTGTGACTAGAACACATGACCTCGCTAGCTAGGTGTGACTAGAACACATGACCTGCCCCTCGCTAGCTAGGTGTGACTAGAACACATGACCTCGCTAGCTAGGTGTGACTAGAACACATGACCTGCCCCTCGCTAGCTAGGTGTGACTAGAACACATGACCTGCCCCTAGCTAGCTTGGTGTGACTAGAACACATGACCTGCCCCCTCGCTAGCTTGGTGTGACTAGAACACATGACCTGCCCCCTCGCTAGCTTGGTGTGACTAGAACACATGACCTGCCCCTCGCTAGCTGGGTGTGACTAGAACACATGACCTCGCTAGCTGGGTGTGACTAGAACACATGACCTCGCTAGCTGGGTGTGACTAGAACACATGACCTGCCCCCTCGCTAGCTTGGTGTGACTAGAACACATGACCTCGCTAGCTAGGTGTGACTAGAACACATGACCTCGCTAGCTTGGTGTGACTTGAATATGTAACCGTGCCCCCTCGCTAGCTGGGTGTGAGAGACAGATTCAAGGCCTTAGCCACAAAAAAAAGTTTCCATAAAGTGATGGGGGGGATTATTTTCTGCGTGAACACTTCGAAGGCGGATCACGCCTCCTCCAACACCCATTCTGTGAGTGTTAAATCTAGCACTCCGCCTTCACCAAGTGTCAAATCAGCCCGGAGTTGGAAGGAGAGATAGAGGAAGGATTTAGCCTGGGTGGGAGTGCTAGATTAAAGGGCAAATATTTTGTGGTAAAATACTGGACAAATGTGCCTCCTCGTGTGTGTGTGTGTGTGTGTGTGTGTGTGTGTGTGTGTGTGTGTGTGTGTGTGTGTGTGTGTGTGTGTGTGTGTGTGTGTGTGTGTGTGTGTGCGTGTGAGTGAAATTGGGAGAAATGTAAATCTATACTAACATACTCTAAGGCTTAATGATTTTTTTTAGGGTACTTATACATTAGTATTGTTTTCCATTGTTTTACCATGGACAAGGCAATCCACAATGGAGATTAACCCAGACA
>NW_024609039.1:17500-30000 GCF_018296145.1 Oncorhynchus tshawytscha | reverse complement strand
GGGCTCTGGTCCTAAGTAGTACACTATACAGGGCAGGGCTCTCCAACCCTGTTTCCTGGACCCATAGAGGGCTCTGGTCCTAAGTAGTACACTATACAGGGCAGGGCTCTCCAACCCTGTTTCCTGGACCCATAGAGGGCTCTCCAACCCTGTTTCCTGGACCAATAGAGGGCTCTCCAACCCTGCTTCCTGGACCCCTAGAGGGCTCTGGTCCTAAGTAGTGCACTATACAGGGCAGGGCTCTCCAACCCTGTTTCCTGGACCCATAGAGGGCTCTGGTCCTAAGTAGTGCACTATACAGGGCAGGGCTCTCCAACCCTGTTTCCTGGACCCCTAGAGGGCTCTGGTCCTAAGTAGTACACTATACAGGGCAGGGCTCTCCAACCCTGTTTCCTGGACCCATAGAGGGCTCTGGTCCTAAGTAGTACACTATACAGGGCAGGGCTCTCCAACCCTGCTTCCTGGACCCCTAGAGATATTGGACCTAGGGCTCTGGTCCTAAGTAGTGCACTATACAGGGCAGGGCTCTCCAACCCTGTTTCCTGACCCCTAGAGGGCTCTGGTCCTAAGTAGTACACTATACAGGGCAGGGCTCTCCAACCCTGCTTCCTGGACCCCTAGAGGGCTCTGGTCCTAAGTAGTGCACCAGGGCAGGGCTCTCCAACCCTGCTTCCTGGACCCCTAGAGGGCTCTGGTCCTAGATACACTATACAGGGCAGGGCTCTCCAACCCTGTTTCCTGGACCCAGGAGGGCTCTGGTCCTAAGATAGTGCACTATACAGGGCAGGGCTCTCCAACCCTGTTTCCTGGACCCCTAGAGGGCTCTGGTCCTAAGTAGTACACTATACAGGGCAGGGCTCTCCAACCCTGTTTCCTGGACCCATAGAGGGCTCTCCAACCCTGCTTCCTGGACCCCTAGAGGGCTCTGGTCCTAAGTAGTACACTATACAGGGCAGGGCTCTCCAACCCTGTTTCCTGACCCCTAGAGGGCTCTGGTCCTAAGTAGTACACTATACAGGGCAGGGCTCTCCAACCCTGTTTCCTGGACCCCTAGAGGGCTCTGGTCCTAAGTAGTACACTATACAGGGCAGGGCTCTCCAACCCTGTTTCCTGGACCACTAGAGGGCTCTGGTCCTAAGTAGTACACTATACAGGGCAGGGCTCTCCAACCCTGTTTCCTGGACCCATAGAGGGCTCTGGTCCTAAGTAGTACACTATACAGGGCAGGGCTCTCCAACCCTGTTTCCTGACCCATAGAGGGCTCTGGTCCTAAGTAGTACACTATACAGGGCAGGGCTCTCCAACCCTGTTTCCTGGACCCATAGAGGGCTCTCCAACCCTGTTTCCTGGACCCATAGAGGGCTCTCCAACCCTGCTTCCTGGACCACTAGAGGGCTCTGGTCCTAAGTAGTACACTATACAGGGCAGGGCTCTCCAACCCTGTTTCCTGGACCACTAGAGGGCTCTGGTCCTAAGTAGTACACTATACAGGGCAGGGCTCTCCAACCCTGTTTCCTGGACCCATAGAGGGCTCTCCAACCCTGTTTCCTGGACCCATAGAGGGCTCTCCAACCCTGCTTCCTGGACCCCTAGAGGGCTCTGGTCCTAAGTAGACACTATACAGGGCAGGGCTCTCCAACCCTGTTTCCTGGACCCATAGAGGGCTCTGGTCCTAAGTAGTGCACTATACAGGGCAGGGCTCTCCAACCCTGTTTCCTGACCCATAGAGGGCTCTGGTCCTAAGTAGTGCACTATACAGGGCAGGGCTCTCCAACCCTGTTTCCTGGACCCCTAGAGGGCTCTGGTCCTAAGTAGTACACTATACAGGGCAGGGCTCTCCAACCCTGTTTCCTGGACCCAGAGGGCTCTGGTCCTAAGTAGTACACTATACAGGGCAGGGCTCTCCAACCCTGCTTCCTGGACCCCTAGAGGGCTCTGGTCCTAAGTAGTGCACTATACAGGGCAGGGCTCTCCAACCCTGTTTCCTGGACCCCTAGAGGGCTCTGGTCCTAAGTAGTACACTATACAGGGCAGGGCTCTCCAACCCTGCTTCCTGGACCCCTAGAGGGCTCTGGTACTAAGTAGTGCACTATACAGGGCAGGGCTCTCCAACCCTGTTTCCTGGACCCATAGAGGGCTCTCCAACCCTGTTTCCTGGACCCATAGAGGGCTCTCCAACCCTGCTTCCTGGACCCCTAGAGGGCTCTGGTCCTAAGTAGTGCACTATACAGGGCAGGGCTCTCCAAAACCTACAGGAGGGTTTCTCTCTGGGAAACAAGGTTGGGGTTAAAACCTACAGGAGGGTCTCTCTCCAGGAACAAGGTTAGGGTTAAAACCTACAGGAGGGTCTCTCTCCAGGAACAAGGTTGGGGTTAAAACCTACAGGAGGGTATCTCTCCATGAACAGCAGTAAGGTACAAGTGTGGTAGATATTGGACCAGTATGGTAGATATTGGACCAGTAGGGTAGATATTGGACCAGTATGGTAGATATTAGACCAGGATGGTAGATATTAGACCAGTAGGGTAGATATTGGACCAGTAGGGTAGATATTGGACCAGTATGGTAGATATTGGACCAGTATGGTAGATATTGGACCAGGATGGTAGATATTAGACCAGGATGGTAGATATTAGACCAGGATGGTAGATACAGTATTAGACCAGGATGGTAGATATTGAACCAGTATGGTAGATATTAGACCAGTATGGTAGATATTGGACCAGTATGGTAGATATTAGACCAGGATGGTAGATATTAGACCAGGATGGTAGATATTAGACCAGTATGGTAGATATTAGACCAGGATGGTAGATATTAGACCAGTATGGTAGATATTGGACCAGGATGGTAGATATTAGACCAGTATGGTAGATATTGGACCAGGATGGTAGATATTAGACCAGGATGGTAGATATTAGACCAGGATGGTAGATATTAGACCAGTATGGTAGATATTAGACCAGGATAGTAGATATTAGACCAGTATGGTAGGTATTGGACCAGGATGGTAGATATTAGACCAGGATGGTAGATATTAGACCAGGATGGTAGATACAGTATTAGACCAGGATGGTAGATATTGCTCTAGATCCGGTTCAGAGTGTGCAACAGAGTGTCAACTTTAATATGTCCTCCTATATGGAGGACTATGCAGGGAATAGGGGTGTACTTTTAGCCATAGCCTCTAATGCTAATGCATCAGACAGATGTGGGCTGAGTTGTCGGATGGCATTTTGCAGCTACGTCACTCTAAACAAACAGTGATCCAGAGATCCAACTCAGTGTGAACAACACAAACAGCAGGCTTCAAGCAGGGCGGGGTGGCGTTCTCTCTCACATACAGTATGTCACCAGGGTTAATGAGAGCACCCCCCCCACCCCGCCACCCCTTCATCTCCTCACATCCTACAGAGACAATTTATTTATTCCAAGTGGAGTCAACAACTACACAGGAAGGAGAACAGACAGCAGAGGTTTGGGAAGGAGGATAGACAGCACAGAAGTTTTGGAGGGAGGACAGACAGCACAGAGGTTCAGGAAGGAGGACAGACAGCACAGAGGTTTGGGAGGGAGGACAGACAGCACAGCGGTTCAGGAAGGAGGACAGGCAGCACAGAGGTTTGGGAGGACAGACAGCACAGAGGTTTGGGAGGGAGGACAGACAGCACAGAGGTTTGGGAGGGAGGACAGACAGCACAGAGGTTCAGGAAGGAGGACAGACAGCACAGAGGTTTGGGAGGACAGACAGCACAGAGGTTCAGGAAGGAGGACAGACAGCACAGAGGTTTGGGAGGACAGACAGCACAGAGGTTTGGGAGGGAGGACAGACAGCACAGAGGTTCAGGAAGGAGGACAGACAGCACAGAGTTTCAGGAAGGAGGACAGACAACACAGATGTTCAGGAAGGAGGACAGACAACACAGAGGTTCAGGAAGGAGGACAGACAACACACAGGTTCAGGAAGGAGGACAGACAACACACAGGTTCAGGAAGGAGGACAGACAACACAGAGGATCAGGAAGGAGGACAGACAACACAGATGTTCAGGAAGAAGGACAGACAACACAGAGGTTCAGGAAGGAGGACAGACAACACACAGGTTCAGGAAGGAGGACAGACAACACAGAGGTTCAGGAAGGAGGACAGACACAGAGGTTCAGGAAGGAGGACAGACAACACAGAGGTTCAGGAAGGAGGACAGACAGTACAGAGGTTCAGGAAGGAGGACAGACAACACACAGGTTCAGGAAGGAGGACAGACACAGAGGTTCAGGAAGGAGGACAGACAACACAGAGGTTCAGGAAGGAGGACAGACACAGAGGTTCAGGAAGGAGGACAGACACAGAGGTTCAGGAAGGAGGCCAGACAGTACAGAGGTTCAGGAAGGAGGACAGACAGTACAGAGGTTCAGGAAGGAGGACAGACACACAGGTTCAGGAAGGAGGACAGACAACACACAGGTTCCAAACAAATGGAGATGTTTTCTTTCATTTGAAGTTTGAGTATTCCGCTCTTATCTCCCTCTGCTGAGCTGCTTGTTTATGTTTACAGCAGTACTTGTTATTGTTGTTGTTCACTGCTGCTGTTGTTTTCTCATAATGCATTTGCATATTTCCCAAGGTGCACAGGGATCCAGACAATGGAGCATGGAGGATGTTGAAAGGATGTTGATGCGGATGACATTGGAGGAGAGGGGGTTGACGAGGAGAGGAGAGGGGAGGAGAGGAGGAGAGGAGAGGGGGTTGAGGAGGAGAGGAGAGGGGGTTGAGGAGGAGAGGAGAGGGGGAGGAGAGGAGGAGAAGAGAGGGGGTTGAGGAGGAGAGTAGAGGGGAGGGAAAACATCTGCAGGGATTCGATAGGACCGAGGGAGGAGAGGAGAGGGATTCGATGGGACCGAGGGAGGAGAGGAGAGGGATTCGATAGGACCGAGGGAGGAGAGGAGAGGGGAGGGGGAACATCTGGAGGGATTCGATAGGACCGAGGGAGGAGAGGAGAGGGGAAACATCTGGAGGGATTCAATAGGACCGAGGGAGGAGAGGAGAGGGATTCGATAGGAGCGAGGGAGGAGAGGAGAGGGGAGGGGGAACATCTGGAGGGATTCGATAGGACCGAGGGAGGAGAAGAGAGGGATTCTAGTCTCTTAAACAGATTTAATCATTACTGAGCTAATCAGAAGTATTTCCCTGGGTGTGTGAGTGGGTGGGTGAGTGGGTGGGTGAGTGGGTGGGTGAGTGGGTGGGTGAGTGGGTGGGTGAGTGGGTGGGTGAGCGGGTGGGTGAGCGGGTGGGTGAGCGGGTGGGTGAGCGGGTGGGTGAGCGGGTGGGTGAGCGGGTGGGTGAGTGGGTGGGTGGAAAAGAGTGGAGGGGGATGACTAAAATTTCACACAACACAGAGAACATCAGGACATCTCCATAAGGGAGTTCCTATCCTTTCACGTCCTGAGGTCATATGTCTTCATTACAGTAGCACCGTACCTTAGTAAGGCTCTCAATGACATCCATGCCAAGCTTAATGGAACAAACTAGGGGCCCTATCGGCATCCATGCCAAGCTTAATGGAACAAACTAGGGGCCCTATCGGCATCCATGCCAAGCTTAATGGAACAAACTAGGGGCCCTATCGGCATCCATGCCAAGCTTAATGGAACAAACTAGGGGCCCTATCGGCATCCATGCCAAGCTTAATGGAACAAACTAGGGGCCCTATCGGCATCCATGCCAAGCTTAATGGAACAAACTAGGGGCCCTATCGGCATCCATGCCAAGCTTAATGGAACAAACTAAGGGCCCTATCGGCATCCATGCCAAGCTTAATGGAACAAACTAGGGGCCCTATCGGCATCCATGCCAGGCTTTATGGAACAAACTAAGGGCCCTATCGGCATCCATGCCAAGCTTAATGGAACAAACTAGGGGCCCTATCGGCATCCATGCCTAGCTTAATGGAACAAACTAGGGGCCCTATCGGCATCCATGCCAAGCTTAATGGAACAAACTAGGGGCCCTATCGGCATCCATGCCAAGCTTAATGGAACAAACTAGGGGCCCTATCGGCATCCATGCCAAGCTTAATGGAACAAACTAGGGCCCTATCGGCATCCATGCCAAGCTTAATGGAACAAACTAGGGGCCCTATCGGCATCCATGCCAAGCTTAATGGAACAAACTAGGGGCCCTATCGGCATCCATGCCAAGCTTAATGGAACAAACTAGGGGCCCTATCGGCATCCATGCCAAGCTTAATGGAACAAACTAGGGGCCCTATCGGCATCCATGCCAAGCTTAATGGAACAAACTAGGGGCCCTATCGGCATCCATGCCAAGCATAATGGAACAAACTAGGGGCCCTATCGGCATCCATGCCAAGCTTAATGGAACAAACTAGGGGCCCTATCGGCATCCATGCCAGGCTTTATGGAACAAACTAGGGGCCCTATCGGCATCCATGCCAGGCTTTATGGAACAAACTAGGGGCCCTATCGGGCCTTGGACTTGAACTGCTGAAAAGATCAACAATGTTTATGAAGGTGAACAAAATAAAGGTGAACTCACGTATTTCCCAGGAGGGTTTGTTTCCACAGCTCCAATTAAAGAGCTAGACTCCCAATTAGCTAAACCACACACACACACTCCTACGGAAGCCCCATGGGGCCAAAACTAGCTACAGACAGTCAGGGTGAGCTCGCTCGGTCTGACATAACACACACTATAGATAAAAGAAAGCCATCGTCTTAAATAGATCGGACTATAAGGTTAAATGCCTGTGTACACTACGTTCCTTGTCTGTTAATGATGAAAGTAAAACTACAGCTAATTAGTCCTTGAAACCGATGAAACATACACTATGTTTTACTGTCCAAGGGCCGTTTGTCCGGTTGCCTCACTAAAACCAATAGGAGATAGGAGGTTTCTGCACTATGGGCCATTGTGGCTCAGACAAGACTCACTAATGGAATCAAAACCCCCATTGTCCTTTAAATAAACAACACTATTAGGTTGAAGATGCCTTCAGAACCTTTTGGATCATTTCAGCCAGTCAATTCAGCCAGTCAATTCAGCCAGTCAATTCAGCCAGTCAATTCAGCCAGTCAATTCAGCCAGTCATTTCAGCCAGTCATTTCAGCCAGTCAATTCAGCCAGTCATTTCAGCCAGTCAATTCAGCCATTCATTTCAGCCAGTCAATTCAGCCAGTCATTTCAGCCAGTCAATTCAGCCAGTCAATTCAGCCAGTCATTTCAGCCAGTCAATTCAGCCAGTCATTTCAGCCAGTCAATTCAGCCAGTCAATTCAGCCAGTCATTTCAGCCAGTCATTTCAGCCAGTCATTTCAGCCAGTCATTTGAAATAAATAAAATAAAGAGTATTTCCTGTGTTGTGTTGTTGTCATTGATCCCGTGTGATAAATGCTACGCGTTCTGCAACTTGGATGACATGATAACAACTTAGAAATTTGCGTGATTATGTTACGAATACAATTTGTGCACGATGTTATGAATAATTAGGCTTAAGATGCCAGAGTTCATGTTTTAGTTAAATGTCCTGTCTGTGTATTGTACAGTAGAGTGTTGGTTAAATGTCCTGTCTGTGTATTGTACAGTAGAGTGTTGGTTAAATGTCCTGTCCGTGTGTTGTACAGTAGAGTGTGTTAAATGTCCTGTCTGTGTATTGTACAGTAGAGTGTGTTAAATGTCCTGTCTGTGTATTGTACAGTAGAGTGTGTTAAATGTCCTGTCTGTGTGTTGTACAGTAGAGTGTGTTAAATGTCCTGTCTGTGTGTTGTACAGTAGAGTGTGTTAAATGTCCTGTCTGTGTATTGTACAGTAGAGTGTTGGTTAAATGTCCTGTCTGTGTATTGTACAGTAGAGTGTGTTAAATGTCCTGTCTGTGTATTGTACAGTAGAGTGTATGATAACTGTCCTGTCTGTGTATTGTACAGTAGAGTGTTGGTTAAATGTCCTGTCTGTGTATTGCACAGTCCAGTATGTGTCTATTATCACTGTTCTTGGCATCAGCCTTCTCTACTTCATGGCTAATGTGATTAGCATGACAATTATAAGTAACATCAACCGTTCCGGGACATAGACATGTCTTATATGGGCAGAAAGCTTAAATTCTTGTTAATCTAAACTGCACTGTCCAATTTACAGTAGCGATCACAGTGAAAAAACACCACGCTGTTGTTTGAAGAGAGCGCACAACAACAACAACAACAAAAAAAATATGTTTTATTTATTTCACCTTAATTTAATAACACTAAACACCTCCTGGATGACAACACAGAACACAACGATATCCTCGTGTAAAAGCATTGAGCCCTATAAAACCCTATTCCCTATATAGTGCACTACTTTAGACCAGAGCCCTATAAAACCCTATTCCCTATATAGTGCACTACTTTAGACCAGAGCCCTATAGAACCCTATTCCCTATATAGTGCACTACTTTACACCAGAGCCCTATAGAACCCTATTCCCTATTTAGTGCACTACTTTAGACCAGAGCCCTATAGAACCCTATTCCCTATATAGTGCACTACTTTAGACCAGAGCCCTATAGAACCCTATTCCCTATATAGTGCACTACTTTAAACCAGAGCCCTATAGAACCCTATTCCCTATATAGTACACTACTTTAGACCAGAGCCCTATAGAACCCTATTCCCTATATAGTGCACTACTTTAGACCAGAGCCCTATAGAACCCTATTCCCTATGTAGTACACTACTTTAGACCAGAGCCCTATAGAACCCTATTCCCTATTTAGTGCACTACTTTAGACCAGAGCCCTATAGAACCCTATTCCCTATGTAGTACACTACTTTAGACCAGGGCCCTATAGAACCCTATTCCCTATGTAGTACACTACTTTAGACCAGACCCTATAGAACCCTATTCCCTATGTAGTACACTACTTTAGACCAGAGCCCTATAGAACCCTATTCCCTATATATAGTGCACTACTTTAGACCAGAGCCCTATAGAACCCTATTCCCTATATAGTGCACTACTTTAGACCAGAGCCCTATAGAACCCTACTCCCTACATAGTGCACTACTTTAGACCAGAGCCCTATGGAACCATATTCCCTATACAGTGCACTACTTTAGACCAGAGCCCTATAGAACCCTATTCCCTACATAGTGCACTACTTTAGACCAGAGCCCTATGGAACCCTATTCCCTATATAGTGCACTACTTTAGACCAGAGCCCTATAGAACCCTATTCCCTATGTAGTGCACTGCGTTAGACCAGAGCCCTATAGAACCCTATTCCCTATATAGTGTACTACTTTAGACCAGAGCCCTATAGAACCCTATTCCCTATATAGTGCACTACTTTAGACCAGAGCCCGAAAGAACCATATTCCCTATATATAGTGCACTACTTTAGACCAGAGCCCTATAGAACCCTATTCCCTATATAGTGCACTACTTTAGACCAGAGCCCTATAGAACCCTATTCCCTATATAGTGCACTACTTTAGACCAGAGCCCTATAGAACCCTACTCCCTATATATAGTGCACTACTTTAGACCAGAGCCCTATAGAACCCTATTCCCTATAAATAGTACACTACTTTAGACCAGAGCCCTATAGAACCCTACTCCCTATATATAGTGCACTACTTTAGACCAGAGCCCTATAGAACCATATTCCCTATACAGTGCACTACTTTAGACCAGAGCCCTATAGAACCCTATTCCCTATGTAGTGCACTGCGTTAGACCAGAGCCCTATAGAACCCTATTCCCTATATAGTGTACTACTTTAGACCAGAGCCCTATAGAACCCTATTCCCTATATAGTGCACTACTTTAGACCAGAGCCCGAAAGAACCATATTCCCTATATATAGTGCACTACTTTAGACCAGAGCCCTATAGAACCCTATTCCCTATATATAGTGCACTACTTTAGACCAGAGCCCTATAGAACCCTATTCCCTATATATAGTGCACTACGTTAGACCAGAGCCCTATAGAACCCTATTCCCTATATAGTGCACTACTTTAGACCAGGGCCCTATAGAACCCTATTCCCTATATAGTGCACTACGTTAGACCAGAGCCCTATAGAACCCTATTCCCTATATAGTACACTACTTTAGACCAGAGCCCTATAAAACCCTATTCCCTATATAGTGCACTACTTTACACCAGAGCCCTATAGAACCCTATTCCCTATTTAGTGCACTACTTTAGACCAGAGCCCTATAGAACCCTATTCCCTATATAGTGCACTACTTTAGACCAGAGCCCTATAGAACCCTATTCCCTATATAGTACACTACTTTAGACCAGAGCCCTATAGAACCCTATTCCCTATATAGTGCACTACTTTACACCAGAGCCCTATAGAACCCTATTCCCTATTTAGTGCACTACTTTAGACCAGAGCCCTATAGAACCCTATTCCCTATATAGTGCACTACTTTAGACCAGAGCCCTATAGAACCCTATTCCCTATATATAGTGCACTACTTTAGACCAGAGCCCTATAGAACCCTATTCCCTATATAGTGCACTACTTTAGACCAGAGCCCTATAGAACCCTATTCCCTATATAGTACACTACTTTAGACCAGAGCCCTATAGAACCCTATTCCCTATATAGTGCACTACTTTAGACCAGAGCCCTATAGAACCCTATTCCCTATGTAGTACACTACTTTAAACCAGAGCCCTATAGAACCCTATTCCCTATTTAGTGCACTACTTTAGACCAGAGCCCTATAGAACCCTATTCCCTATGTAGTACACTACTTTAGACCAGGGCCCTATAGAACCCTATTCCCTATGTAGTACACTACTTTAGACCAGACCCTATAGAACCCTATTCCCTATGTAGTACACTACTTTAGACCAGAGCCCTATAGAACCCTATTCCCTATATATAGTGCACTACTTTAGACCAGAGCCCTATAGAACCCTATTCCCTATATAGTGCACTACTTTAGACCAGAGCCCTATAGAACCCTACTCCCTATATATAGTGCACTACTTTAGACCAGAGCCCTATAGAACCCTATTCCCTATAAATAGTACACTACTTTAGACCAGAGCCCTATAGAACCCTACTCCCTATATATAGTGCACTACTTTAGACCAGAGCCCTATAGAACCATATTCCCTATACAGTGCACTACTTTAGACCAGAGCCCTATAGAACCCTATTCCCTACATAGTGCACTACTTTAGACCAGAGCCCTATAGAACCCTATTCCCTATGTAGTGCACTGCGTTAGACCAGAGCCCTATAGAACCCTATTCCCTATATAGTGCACTACTTTAGACCAGAGCCCTATAGAACCCTATTCCCTATGTAGTGCACTACTTTAGACCAGAGCCCTATAGAACCCTATTCCCTATATAGTGCACTACTTTAGACCAGAGCCCTATAGAACCCTATTCCCTATAAATAGTACACTACTTTAGACCAGAGCCCTATAGAACCCTACTCCCTATATATAGTGCACTACTTTAGACCAGAGCCCTATAGAACCATATTCCCTATACAGTGCACTACTTTAGACCAGAGCCCTATAGAACCCTATTCCCTACATAGTGCACTACTTTAGACCAGAGCCCTATAGAACCCTATTCCCTATATAGTGCACTACTTTAGACCAGAGCCCTATAGAACCCTATTCCCTATGTAGTGCACTGCGTTAGACCAGAGCCCTATAGAACCCTATTCCCTATATAGTGTACTACTTTAGACCAGAGCCCTATAGAACCCTATTCCCTATATAGTGCACTACTTTAGACCAGAGCCCGAAAGAACCATATTCCCTATATATAGTGCACTACTTTAGACCAGAGCCCTATAGAACCCTATTCCCTATATAGTGCACTACTTTAGACCAGAGCCCTATAGAACCCTATTCCCTACATAGTGCACTACTTTAGACCAGAGCCCTATAGAACCCTATTCCCTATATAGTGCACTACTTTAGACCAGGGCCCTATAGAACCCTATTCCCTATATAGTGCACTACGTTAGACCAGAGCCCTATAGAACCCTATTCCCTATATAGTACACTACTTTAGACCAGAGCCCTATAAAACCCTATTCCCTATATAGTGCACTACTTTAGACCAGAGCCCTATAGAACCCTATTCCCTATATAGTGCACTACTTTAGACCAGGGCCCTATAGAACCCTATTCCCTATATAGTGCACTACGTTAGACCAGAGCCCTATAGAACCCTATTCCCTATATAGTACACTACTTTAGACCAGAGCCCTATAAAACCCTATTCCCTATATAGTGCACTACTTTACACCAGAGCCCTATAGAACCCTATTCCCTATTTAGTGCACTACTTTAGACCAGAGCCCTATAGAACCCTATTCCCTATTTAGTGCACTACTTTAGACCAGAGCCCTATAGAACCCTATTCCCTATATAGTACACTACTTTAGACCAGAGCCCTATAGAACCCTATTCCCTATATAGTGCACTACTTTAGACCAGAGCCCTATAGAACCCTATTC